>NC_080590.1:59485833-59786416 GCF_029962835.1 Magnolia sinica | reverse complement strand
GACATGAAATAGGTGGGAAGATTGGACAAAGCAGCTTTAATAAGCGTGAGTCTCCCACCGATGGAGAGGTAACGACGCTTCCACCCAGCTAAATGGTGATGGAAACTCTGAAAGAATTTATCCCATTGCTGCTTTTTGGGCTAACCAACACAAGGGAAGACCAACAAAAATAGTTGGGAAGGACCCCGAAACGCATCCCATAAGATCAGCTAGCTCTACGGTCTCCTAGGCATCCAAATTAACCCCAAATAATTTGGATTTAGACATATTTACCTTCAGCCCTGCAACAGCTTCAAAACATCTGATCACTGTACGCAGATTGGCAACAGATTCAGGACTTATTTCAGAGAAGATAAGGATGTCGTCCGCAAATTGGACGTGGGCTAACGGATCTTTCACACCTTTCATTTGAACTCCCCTGAAGATGTCTTCCGTTTGAGCTTTCAGGAGCATAGCAGATAAGGCTTCACCGATAATGAGGAAGAGGAAGGGGGAAAGGGGATCTCCTTGTCTAAGACCGCGAGAACTTTTGAAAAATCCTTTCGGGGATCCGTTTAAAATGACGGAGAAGTAGGCCGAACTGATGCATTCCTCAATCCATCTTCTCCAAAGATCACCGAAACCCATACGCTTCATCAGGTAGAGAAGGAAATCTCAATCCACGTGATCGTACGCCTTCTCCATGTCCAAGTTGCAGAGGATGAACTTCTTCGACCGATGGCTGGAGTGAAGGCATTCGTTGGCGATAAGAGCAGCGTCGGTAATTTGTCTTCCTGGGATGAACGCATACTGATTTGGGCTTATAATCGAACCAATCACTTTCTGCAATCTGTTGGCGAGCACCTTAGCCAGAACTTTGTACAAACTGCCAATGAGACTGATAGGTCTATAATCCTTGAACTCAGAGGCTCTCGGGCGTTTCGGAATCAATGCAATAAAGGTGGCACCAATGTTTTTTGACAATCTTCCTCTTTCAAAGAATTCGTTGAAGAAAGACATCACTTCCTCATGGAGGAGGTCCCAGAACGTCTGAAAGAAGAAAATGGGAAACCCGTCTGGGATGGGAGCCTTATCACCACCCAGGTCCATCATGGTTTTTTGTTCTTCCAGGGAGAAACGAGACTCCAGAAATCTGCCATCTTCTTCGCTGATGCATTTGAATGGAAGGTTGTCCATCTGCGGTCTGGCCCAGCTCTCTTTTTGGAGGAGTCCTTGAAAGAAGGATACAATAGTTCTACTGATCGTGTCTCTATCATCAGTCCAGACACCATCTGAAGTAATACAGCTGATACGGTTAACCTTAGCTTGAATTGTAGCAACGCTGTGGAAGTAGCTCGTATTCCTATCACCTTCCTTGATCCACTTCGCATGGGCTTTCTGTTTCGAAGAAATTTCCTTCTGATAATTTTTTGCTGAGAGAGCTTGAACTAACTGGATTCTGTTCGCCAGAGTCTGGATTGACATAGGACTGCTTTCAGCTTGAGAATCGATCTTTTGAATTTCCATAAGGATCGAATCCAACTCCTGCTCCGATCTGTGCTTTTCCTCTTTAGACCATTGCTTGAGTTTATCTTTTAGGAACTTTAATTTACAGCAATGTCTGTGGCTTGCGTAGCCCTGAAACTGTGCTTCCACCAATCAGCGACCATCAATTTAAAACCTATCACATGAGGCCAAGAAATGTTAAATCGAAACGGCTTCGAGCCCCAGTCTACCTCCTCAGCCGATAAGATCAAAGGCCAGTGATCTGAAGTTGTCCTGGGAAGAACCGACTGAGAGGAGGAAGGCACGAGGTTCAACCATTCGGCGGAAATGATAAAACGATCCAATCTACACAAGATTGGATCCAACCTCCCGTTCGTCCAGGTGAAACGGGATCCTAAGAGGGGAAGATCGATCAGGCAATTGCTATCGATCCAATCAGAGAAGGCTGTCATTTAGGAATTAAAGGAGTTCCCAGAAGATTTCTCTCCCGAAAACCTGATGATGTTGAAATCTCCGACGAAACAGACGGGCCATTGAAACTCTGGCAGACAGAAGATAATTCTTTCCAGAACTCGCTCCTCAAATTGTTGTTGGTGGGCCCATAGACCGAACAAATGAGATAGTTAGAACCCAATACACTGTTCCTGAGAGTAGCTGAGATTGAGAAAGAGCCCACCGAACTGTTTAGAAGGGACCAATGCGCAGATATCCAGGCTATAACAATGCCGCCTGAGCTTCCCGAAGCTTCCTTAAGCACCCAGCTAGTGTCCGAGGCTTTCCAGATAGAACTCATCAACCGATCATCCATCGCTTTCACCTTGGTTTCCTGAAGGCAGATAATCTGGGGGTTGCTTCTGCTGCAGGTAGTCATGATAAGTCTCCTTTTTTGTTTGGACCCCAACCCCCGAACATTCCATGAAATTATCTTCATGGGACAACTTCACTTCCCCGCGCTCCCTTAGTCCCTGTCTTGTCAAAGATAGCTAGAATGGTTTCTGGCCTGATAGATTTCTACTTATGTTCCTTATTCCTTCTACCCCTTGGAGTTCTTTTTTGAGAGGACCTGTTGGGATCCAAAGGACGACCCCTATTCTCCATGCACTGAAAAAGTGTGAGATAATCCTCAAGACAGTCGCCGAAGGAAAGACCCAGCAATCTTCCAATGTGACCCATGGCGTCCCGAATCCACCTCTTTCTCTGCATCTTCTTACTCAGCATGGCCCTCTGTTCTTCCTCTATCGACCCGACATTTGTAATGGCTATTCTCGTTTGGAGAGGTTCCGCAATGATGACGTCTGCGCCTGTAGGATCCTGGAACAAAGATAGGAGGTTGAGTTCCGAGCCCTCAAAAGGAAGTGAGATACACTCAGATTTAGAAGTCGCTAAGGATGAAGGGGATAACGAGGAGAAAGACAAGTCTTCTTCGAAATACGGAGAGTCTGGAGGAACATCGAACGGTATTAGTTGCAGATGCGAGCTTCCATCTTCCGGCAAGGTGAGCTCAGTGTTGTTGATGAAGCTACGATTCTCCTCCTTCGAATCGATAGCCGAATTTGTCGAATGAACCGAAAGAAGGGACGGAGAGGCAAGGTGTAGGTTGGGGGGACAGGTGTCCGGTTGAGATCGCAGGGAGAAAAAGCGGAATGGCCGGCTATTACGTTCGAGCCCTCATCTCTTTCCGAAGCAAGACAGGTGGAATCGGGATCAGGGTGGGAAGGAGGCTCTGGTCCAAAGCTGAGGTTAAGAGGGGAGATCATCGCAAGATGACTGCCACGTGGGCTCGAGGGTAAAACCAAGGCCACCTCCTTCTCGAATCGAGGTTCGGGATCTACACGTGCCAACGAAGTCGAACGATCAACGTCATTGTAGGGGGAGAAGTTTCTCCTTGCGCCACGTGGGGCAGACGGAGCAGACACACTGGCGAGGAACACGGCTCGAGACGAAGAGGCGCTTACACGGGCGCCACGTGGAGAGATTACTGATCGCTTCGCTTCAGAAGAATTTATTGCTTCACCTACCCCTCTGGAATTTTCCGGTGCTCCGCGGGTGCACCAAAAACAAATATCATCTTCTTCTCTAACTCGGGCGGTAGTAAACTCCGGCGGGTGAGAGGGAACCCTACTCCGCCATAGGTCCCCCCAGCGCGGGAGGGGAATATTGGGCCCCTCCCTCTGGACAGGAAGCTCAATAGATCTGTCCTCCACGAGAATCGAAATAGAAGAAGGGAGGGGCAAACCTTGCTTTCTCCTAATACGAAGTCGTATTACCCCCATCTCCACTCCCCGACTGGTCTTCAGATCAAGTTCGACAAAGGTTCCCAGACGCAAGGCCACCTCAAGGAAGAACCGTTCGTTCCAGACTTCGAAAGGAACTCCCCAGACAAGGATCCACATCTCCTCGGATCCGAACGCAGAGAAGTCGTTCCAGGGGATGACTCCCCTAACCAGATCATCCCTGTGAATAGCTCCTGCCATTAGCAAGGGATCTAGGTTAACACCCGGATCACCTTTCACCCAAACCTCGTTGTAGCCTATAGGACGTAGACTGAAGGAGCCGGCTCGGATGTTGGTGCACCCATCAATCCAGTCATTGAGTTGGTCAATGGTGGCGTTGTCGTGACTCAAGATGACAACCGTATCCTTCAACGCCTCCTTGGCTCTCAAGAGGTCGTCGGATTTGATGCGAATGGCGTGAGGGGAATAAGGGATTTCGTTGGGGGGAATAGGCTCTGTAGGATGGATCGGCGCTCACGGGTCTGATAAACGGTTGTTACCATGTGTCGGTGCTGATGGCTCTGGAGTCTAGTGCTTGCCATGGGGAAGTTTAAGGAGCGCGTCCCTGAAAGAAAAGGACTGATGAATTGGGATAGGTGCTGGGGCGGAGATGTCGTAGTTCACTGTTCTTGGAATGAAGGTGGACTTGTTAAGGTTTCATTCCGGCCCGAATCTAGCTCTTTGCACTAACAACTTTTCCCCCCCAAAACTCTGCCCATCCAACATCGCAACCGCCCGAGACAGCTCAGTTTCAGAGCTCATCCTGATAAGGGCGAATCCCCTATATTCGCCGGTTTTCTTGTTTCTGGGCATGATTACATCCATGACTGCACCTACCCTCCCAAACACTTTCTCAAGATTCAGAGGAAACCAGCCATGCAGGTAACCTTGAACGAATAGAGCGGGCAAGGAGTCGTATTTGCTACTCCTCCCAGACCTAACCCGCGATCTTCCTCCCACCTGAATCCAAAAGTTTGCGTTCTTCCCTGGGCTACTCGCCCCTTCTAACGTAGAGTGTTGTTGCCTCCGATCTTCGTCGAACGGTTGAATGGATTTGCGGAGCACCACCTCGGCTTCGGCCTCTTCACCCTCGATACCCCCATCGTCGCCGCTCTCAATGATCACCGCCCCTATTGTTGCCGCTGTTGTCGTCCCAGTTGTCGTCGCTGTTGTCTTGGAAGTTGTCGACCCTTTTTTTCTTACCATTGTCGCAGGGTTTTGGGATTGGCATTTGGGAAGTTGTCGCTATTGTCGTCCCAGTTGTCGTCGTTGATGTCTTGTAACTCTCTCTCTCTCTCTCTCTCTCTCTCTCTCTCTCACCCCTCTCTTTTACTACAAGTGTAAGTGTAACTCTCTTTCTCCTTTTCTTTTCCCTCTCCCTTTCTACTACTAGTGTAACTCTCTCTCTCTCTCTCTCTCTCTCTCTCTCCCCCCCATCTCTTTAGTCTCTTTACTATTTAGTCTTTATTTACTTTAGTTTTTAGTTTGCTTTTTAGTTACTTTTTAGTAGTAGCAAGTAGCAACTATATTGAAGAATGTTGATGAATGATGACTTAATATTTAATTCATTGTTTAATTGATTTTATTTTACTTAAATGTATTGCAAGGGCATATAAAATTATTTATCTATTAACTTAGGAGTTAGGAAAGTTCCCCCCACTTTCTTATATTTTATTCTTTTTTTTCTTAATTTCTCCCTATTTTTCTGATTTTTTGAAATTTTTTGAAAAATTTATATATATATATATGCGATTATCCGATCGCATATGCGCACAAGCATATGCAATCGCACAATCACATATGCGATTTGACAACATTGCGTGGCGTATGTGTATGGATGGCAGAGCCATCAACAAGATTACCATTAAGTACCAGTTTCCTTTACTACGTCTTGACGATATGTTGGACATGATGGCCAATGCCACAATTTTCTCCAAAATAGAACTCAAGAGTCAGTATCAACAGATCCATATTCACCTAGGTGATGAGTGAAAAACGGCTTTCAAGACGAAGGATGGGTTGTACGGGTGGCTAATCATGCCTTTTGGGTTGACCAAAGCCCCAAGTACATTTATACGGGTGATGACCCAAGTGCTGAGTACATTTATACGGGTGATGACCTAGGTGCTGAGACCCTTCATGGGGAAGCTCCTAGTCGTGTACTTTGACGACATCCTTATTTATAGCATGACCGAGGAACAACACCTCCACCATCTGAGGCAAGTGTGTGGGATCCTTAGGGCAAATAAGTTATATGCCTACCTCAAGAAGTGCTTGTTTTTGTCTATTAGTTTCATCTTCTTAGGTTTTTTATCGCGTCATCTGAGGGCATGTCCGCGGATCTCTAGAAATTCAAGGCCATAGTCAGCCTGAGCCGCATAATATTCATTGAGGTGCGTAGCTTTCACGGCTTAGCCACCTTTTATAAATGGTTCATTAGAGGGTTTAGTTTCATCATGGCTCCCATTACCAATTGCATTAAAAAAGGGGAGTTCCAATGGACTATAGCAGCCTCTATGGCGTTCAAGGAGATCAAGGTCAAGATGACTGAAGCTCATGTCATGCGACTTCCAAATTTTTCCAAGGCTTTTGAGGTCGCTTGTGATTGCATTAAACTAACTCACTACGCTGACTGGAGTACGTACTCAGGGAGAGCACCCTGTCACTTTCTTTAGCGAAAAAATGAATGAAGCGAAACAAAAATATTCTACCTATGACAAGGAATTCTATGCGGTAGTGCAGTCCTTGCACCATTGGCAACATTATCTATTACTGCAGGAGTTCGTCTTATTCTCTGACCATGAGGCTTTGCTCTATCTCAACTCGCAAAAGAAGTTGAACCCGAGGCATGCCAAGTGGCTCCAATTTCTTCAGTTGTACACTTTTGTGTTGAAGCACAAGGCTAGGGTTGAGAATAAACCCGCTGATGCGTTGAGTCGTCAGGTTGCGCTACTCCACTCCATGAGCGTCGAAGTCATTGGGTTTTAGTATTTAAAGGAAGATTATTCTAGTTGCCCATATTTTGGAGAGGTGTACGTATTGTTGTTAGATGGTCAGTCTAGGGGTAATAATGAGTTTGTCCTAGTCAGTGGGTTTTTGTTTAAAGGTGATAAATTGTGTATACCCCATACGTCCATCCATGACTTTCTTATCTGGGAGCTTCATGCTAGAGGGACAGCTGGTCGTTTTGGGAGTAACAAGATTATTGCCCTTGTAGAGGAGCGCTTTATTGGCCATGCGTCAAGCGAGACGTAGCTAACATTATAGGACAATGTAGGACTCGTCAGCTGGCAAAGCAAAGGAAGCAAAACATTGTTTTATATATATACTTGTCAGTCCCATATGCCCCATGGTTTGATATTAGCATGGATTTTGTGCTTGGGCTTCCCAAGACCATTAAAAAGCACAATTCGATTTTTGTGGTTGTGGATTGTTTTTCGAAAATGGCTCAGTTTCTCCCATGTTCTAAAACGTCTGATGCCACTAACATGGCTAAGATATTCTTTGGGGAGGTAGTTCGTCTACATGGTTTGTCAAAGACCATTATGTCAGATCGAGATGTTCGGTTTATGAATTATTTTTGAAAGACTTTAGGGCACATGATGGGAAATAAGTTGCAGTTCTCTTCGACATAGCATCCTCAGATTGATGGTTAGATGGACGTTGTCAATCAAAGCTTAGGGAATCTGCTACGATGTCTAGTGGGAGACCATATTAAGACCTGGGATGTGGTTTTGCCCATAGACGAGTTTGCATACAACAATTCCATCAATAGGTCCACAGGAATGAGTCCATTTAAAATAGTATTTGGGTACAAGCATAGAACGCCTATAGATCTCATACACATGTCTATTTCACATAGGCCATCTGAGTCCGAAGAAGCATTTGCACGATATATTCACGACTTGCATAGTTAGATCAAGAAGCACATTAATGCTAGTAATCAACATTATAAAATCTTTGCATATTGACATCGTAGGTTTAAGGAGTTTTAGGTGGGTGACTACGTCATGGTGCGCATTAGGCCCGAACGATTCCCACAAGGAACCGTGAGGAAATTGCATGCCCGCTGTGCGAGTCCATATAAAATTTTGACAAGAGTGGGCCCTAATGCATATGTGGTGAATCTTCCATCTAACATGGGCATTAGTGCAACATTCAACGCGAAGGACCTTATGCCTTATGACAGACCCATGCATCCATCTTCTAGCCCTCCTGCAAACCTTTCTCCTATCTCAGATGATGGTGTCCCTGACCCCGTCCCCAGCCTATGGCCTTTACCAAACTTTACTTCCCACACATTGCCTTCTCTTCCATCACTACTTGGTCGGAAAGAAGAGAATGAGGATGTTCTGGACCACCAAGCAGTCTTTACCCGCCATGAAGGATATCAGAAATACCTAGTGAAGTGGAAGAATGGGCTGGAGTAAGATAACACCTAGATTACAGAGGCAGGGTTCCAACGCATTGATCCCGACCTCCTCGAGCGTTATCACAACTTTATTTTGCCAGTGGCGAATTCTTCTCAGCCAAAAAGAATTGATGGGGACATCAAAGGACCTACTCAGGTGTACTAAAGATGGAGACGACCGCCCACATCAGCACAGCTCTCTTTGTGGATAGGAGACGAGTTCCAAATGGGGCCTGCGTGGTCATTTTGAAGACCCCACATGCATTGGACGTGCATCAAGAAGACCCCACTTTGGAATGATGCATGTGGGTTGCTTAGGACATCGTTTTAGTCATAGGATTTTTTGTTTCGTGTCGATCCAACCATGAGATCTTATCAATCAAGCCTTCGGGCCACCAGATCTTCCAGATCTAGGCCCCTTGGACCCTGATCTTGCTCCCTTCATGTTTTTTTTGTTATTTTTAGGATTTATTTGACAGTTAAGATTGATAGTGAGTGTTTTAGTTTCCTTATTTTGAACGATGGGCCATATCACTTAAGTGAGTGGCATATTTGTAATTATATTGAAATTTCATTATAAAAGATTAGGGGGGTGGACGTCCAACCCTGGTGGAGTATTTTTTAGAAGAAAAAAAAAAAAGGCTTTCTTTTGTTAATGTGTTTTCCTATTTGTTTTTTAGGGTTTGTGAGAAACCCTCCCTTCCAATTGAATTGTGAAAGGGTAGAGGCTTGTTTGGTGGTGGATTTCTCAAGGTGCATTCTTCTTCTTGCTCTTCTCCAACAAGGTATTCTTCCTCTTCTCTTTTCTTCCTCCTTTCAACCTTTCTAAACTTGTCTAAATCCTAACCCAATCCATCCCTTTTCTTCTTTCTCCCTACCCATCCACGTGTGGACTCACTCGACGCCCACACGTATGCATGCACATGCGTCCGTACGGACCTTCACGTGTGGGCCCCGTTTCATATCCTTTCCATCCTTGATCTCCTTCCAACCCTACCTCATTCCTATATCCTTTAAACCCCTAGGATCCCAATTTCCAAATCTTAATTCATGAACGTAAAACCCTAACGAAATCTCATGTTTTTGTAAAACCTTTCCCAAACCAGAATTTTACTTGCGTCATTATCTATTCGCACGGTTGATGCACCACCCACGCTGTATTGGAAGTCCCTGCTTCCAAGTGGGCCACTCTCGAATTATTTTATATTTTCATGCATCGCGTATGTGATAATCTAGGACCTTTGTGTTACAAATCTAAATTTCTAAATCTATTTTGTAGATATGTTTGATTTTACTTGTTGATTGCTAAAATTAATGCGTAATTGATCTTTCATCTTGCATCCTAGGTTAGTTTCCATCATCCTACATCAGTGGTACTTTAGTTCACGCGATCAGGAGTGAATCCAAAGGAGGTTCATGGCCGAGGGTAAAGATGTACGAGGAATAGTTATTTTGCGATGTACTAGTTGTGTCCGAAATGATTTCAATAAAGAATTGCACGGCAAACCATTCTATTTTTGTTCATCGAAGCATGACTAGTACTATCATCTTAATTGTATATGTGAACGATATCATTGCTACTAGTGATGACAGTATAGGGTTAAATAAGTTCTTGCAGAAACACTTTTGCATGAAGGATTTAGACCATCTTTGATACATTTGAGTATTGAGGTTGCAAGGCTGAAGATGGGAATTAACTTGTCACGGAGAAATATATGATGGATTTGTTGGAAGAGACAGGTTTGTTGGGGGCCAAGCCAGCTGAAACTCCTATGGATGAGTATGTGAAGCTAAGTATAGATGAAAGGGAAATGTTTGGTGATCTAGAGAGATACCGTCCACTTGTTGGAAAATTGATCTACTTAATGATTACGCGATCAGATATCTCTTATCCAGTCAGTGTAGTGAATCAGTTTATGCAAGCTCCTCAGGGGTCTCATATGGAGGCAATGCTTTATATACTCTGATAGTTAAAAGAAGCCCCTTGTCGTGGAATTCTTTACAAGTGGAATGGATATCTTCAAATAGAATGATATTCTGACACAAACTAGGCCAGTTCACCTTCTTACAAGCATTCGACCACAAGTTATTGTACGTTTGTGGGTGGCAACTTGGTTATGTGAAAAAGCAAAAAAGCAAATTGTTTGCTTGATTAAGCGCAGAAGCAAAGTACAGAGCTATGGTTCATGGAACATGCGAACTCATTTGGTTGAAGACGATAATGTGTGAACTCGAGTTCCTGGTGGATATACCGATGAGGTTGTACTGTGCTAATCAGGTTGCATCTCACACTTCATTCGGGAAAAGGTGGCTAACAAGGAAATATGCATTTTGTATGTCAAATGCCAAGATCAAATCACAGACATGTTTACGAGGGCTCTCGATCGTGCTCATCTAGATTAGTTCTTTGTCAAGCTGGGCATTGATGATATATATGCTCTAGCTTAAGGTAGTGTTATTTTTCCTTATCTTGAGCAAGTGTGGACCCCGCATGGTGATGAGTGGTTGATAGTCTTTCCAAGATCCATGATTGTACATCGTATTTAGACAATGTCCACATTCGTTGTATATTGAATCTGGACAATGTCCACATTCATTGTAAATTGTATCTAGACAATGTCCACATTTTCTCATTTGTATTTATACCCCATTGATATAGTGAAAAATAATAAGCATTTTCTTCCCTTTTTCTCTTCCATCCCTTTTCTTTTCTACATGATTTATGGCACTGTTAATTGGAATCGTTGACCAACTTTAGTTGAATCATCCAATAGTCATTGATTGGCAAGCTTTAAAGGCTCAATGACAATTGTCGGTATGTCTGAAACCATATGTAAGATGGAAAAAATACTTCCTTGAAATTGTGTCCTCTTGATGCGTCCATGCCCACTTGTCCGACACTCAAGAACACGCTTCATATTAAAACTAATTCTTTAAATTTAGTTTTGGGATACTCTACATATTATTGCTTTGCTACTATTCGTTTTTGGGATTTTTTATGCAGATAATTACAATATACTGATAAAACATCTGACTTTTAAAAGTTAACATGTCCAACACCAACACGCATATTACCAAGCTAAAAAAAGCACCCATGTTACATAACCGAAACCAATACTTATTGACTTGGATGTGACTAATCTTCTAATACAACTCAATTGAGTTCTTTTGAATCCTTTTTGAAAGAAAATTCTAGAAAAATGTGGATACAAGGAAATTTTTAGGAAGAGAAAAATGTTGTGCACCATTTATGTAAAGAAAGGCCTTTACCACTGCCTTCAAAGTGAGCCATTCACCACGGAGCTTGGGAAACTTCGAAAAGGGCTGGCAAAGAGTTCGCAAGCTCAACATCTGACTGCAAGGTGCTATTAAGCTAGTGAAGAAAAGGGACTCTCTCAAAAGAGGTTCATAACGGCTTTAGTGGTTGGCCTTAGTAGGATTGTTCATTCCCACTCTCCCCCCTCGGGGGAGCCCTGGGGTAACGTTCCTATCCTTCTTAAGCGGTGCTTGAGGCAGTAACGCAAGAAAGCGTTAGCAACGGACGATCTAGAATAGGCAGCCAACCACCTGAAGAGAGCAATGTCCATGGACCAGGTGTGTAGGGATGTAGCTCTGTGGACCGCCCGTTGGGCCTGATGGGTGGTAGTATCACACCTTTCTCAAAGGAATTGTACGTGACACTTTTGCATCATATAGCTCTGTCCCCAGAATCTATACCTCTCCTTTCCTTTGACCAACAAGTCCTAGAACCGACTTGTCCTCACAACTTCAAAAACCCTATTATATAGGGCCGTGTTGAGTTGGCCTTTAATTAGATAGTCATAAGAGTTTTGAAGTAAGCAACATCTGAAAGGCCATTGCGCATGTTGGCCTTTAACTTAATAATCGTTTTGGAGCTGAAAAACATATGCACACTTGCGTGCTTTTGTTGATGAAGGTTTTCTCATTTAGTTACCAAAAACAATCGGGGCATCATGAATTTGATTATCTAATCAGAATAACACCATCATTCGGAAGTGAATAGTATCAAAACCTCGCTTCTAGGGCTGAAAGTTGGGCGGGTTCAACCCGACCGACCCATGACCGACCCGACATTGGGTTGGGCTTGGGTAGGATATATCAGGTCCGATCTCAAGCTTGGGCTATACAAACACCAACCCGATAAAACTTGGGTTGGGCCCAGGTTGAGGTCTCGGGTTGCCCGACCCAACCCGAACCCAATCAATATATTAGTTACTTATAAATTGTAATTGAGTGTGGATCGTTTGTGTCGAAGGCACACTAGTGATGTCGGGTCTCATTTGTCCACGTCATTTCCAAATACTCAAGCTAACAAGATATGCCAGATTTCTCTCCCAAATAGATTGCATGCTATGCTACATGACTTTTAAAGGAGTAGTTGTCCTATATTTTAGCTTTTTTTTAAAGAAAAAAATGAAGTTCTTTATGATGAATAATCACATATATAATTAATAAAATCATAGATACAAAAAATAAGTCCTATATTAAAATATAATAAACTAATGTAATAACGAAAATATTAGCACGTATACACCCGACCAACCCGATCAACCCCGACCGAGCACGCTTGGGTTGGGCATGGGTTGAGAATTCCCAACCCGAGATTGGGTTGGGTTGGGTTAGGGTTGAGGTATAGGAACCTTGGGTTGGGTTAGGGTTGAGCACCAACCCGACCCAACCCGCCCGACGTACAGCCCTACTCGCTTCTATCTCCACCTAATAATAGCATGGACTAGCATTAAGACCAATAATTAGGGAATTAAAGACAAAACATATTAACCTTCACTATGGGTTTGACTACATTACTAAAAATAGCTATTACCTTCTAGCCATATTGTAGTGTTCATGTTGAGTGTATATTGAACCGACACAATACACCCCAGATGACTACTATTCAAGTACTCCCGTCTCTTGCAGACAGCAAGTCTTGGCTCTGTGAAAATGGACGTTAAAAATGCATTTCTCTATGGTGATTTGGATATAGAGATTCATGGAGCAGCCAACCAGATTCAGGAGGAGTGAGTCTGGTTGCAAAGGAATGGGCCCACTTAAAGTGAGATTGACAAAATAGCCCCATAATAAATGGGAGGGGCGGAGGGGGGGCAGAATTCTGCTCTTCTTTACATTGATTTTGGCTCTTTCATACTCAAGATTGCTGACCAAAAGAGGATCCAAGTGTAATGCACATGGTATCCCAAATTGGTTGCATAACGTTCATAACAATCGTTACGGAACAATAACAGTCATAACCGTTATGCGTTACAGGGCCGAAACGGCTATTACAGAAAAAGGAGCTCTAACAGTCCTGTAACGGTTTGTAATGGCCCAGTAATGGTCTAGAAACAGTTTGAGAGAGAGAGAGAGAGAGAGAGTCGTAACGGCCGTTACGGCCTGCATCGTAATGTTAACGGCAGTGGCCTTTACAGCCACCGTTACCACTACAGAAAACCTCGGTAATGCAGCAACATGCACCTCACTAAGGTGTAATAACCATCCACCACGCATGTGACATTCATCACCTCATTTTTGGACTATTCAAATCATGGCTCCATTTTGCATGGAGAATGGCCTGAAAATGACATTGATATGTTGATCCTTACTGTCTGATTTTTCCCATTGCATTTAGGCGGCTGACCATTTCTATTTTAGTTATCCATCTTAACCCATTGTCCATTAACTCCATTCAATGTGATTTTCATCCATGCTCCATCCAAATTGAGGTTCATGATTTGGATATTAGGATTGGCATGCGTGTATACCACATGCACAGCAGATGAGCTCCTGCACTTGAGTGAGGCACAATTGCACAAATAGCCTGATTTTGACTTTTCTAACCAAACAAAGGCTTCTACATTGCCACGAAGGTCAAGCTGCACATGCTTCTTGGGCATTACAAATGTGTTAAACCGGCAGATACACAAGTATTGGTGGAGTTGAATAGCTTGATAAAACTCTCCAGATGCACAAGCAACTCTCGTCAGTAACCTCCAAATCTAAGTTGACTTGGCTGAGTCTTGAAACCATACCAATTGGACGGTTAGGATCATTCGGTCTATGTTAGTTATGAGCCATGCCGCATCCATATTTTATCTATGCCAGCAGCTTGATTTTCATCACTCTGGATTCTGTACTTTTGTGGTGGCAAACAACACCAGAAAATTGCAAATTTGATACTGCTAGAAAGCTTTCCAAATTATATTTCAAACTGATCCAACATCAGGCAATTCTACCCAGAATTGAGCAAGTTGTGACCAAATAAGAGTGTTTACAAGGTTTTGAGCAGAATGAATTAGTCCTTTGAGCCATAACTTCCAGCAGCCAGTACCTCTACAAGTCATAAGCTTATTCTATACCTCACCTGACTGTAAAAAGTTATTCACCTGCCTATTCCTCTGCTTATACTCTATCATCTATGTGGGGCCCAACATTTGAGTCTGAGTGAGCTATCGGGTTTTCAAACAAAGTTCAGAACTTGTAAAAATTCTTTCATTTCTTCATTAAAACAATGCTATCAAGACACACTTCCATTGCAAATTAAAATAAATTATGCCAAAACTTTCAAAAATGAAGTCCAAATGGGAAAAAAAAATTCCATGAGATATTACCCAGTTTCAATATTTTTAAAAAAAAAAAAAAACTATTGTCCGAGAACTAAAACTAAAACCATCAACCGCAGTTTCAAGTAAGAGAAAAATAACCTTGTGACTCTCAAAATCGCACTCGTACTCATCGTCCGAGAACTGCTCAACGGCATATCCGCTGCTGCAGAGACCATGCCTTCCTACGTTCCTGAAATCTCCTCCATTGAAGACCGAGAATCGTGGAAGAGACGGTGACATATCGACGGCAGCCGTCCATCTGTGATTCGATAGTGCGGTTGCCGCTGACTTGCCGACCTTCAGCAGAAACCCTAACCCCGAATGCATTTTCTTCAGATTTCAACAGGCATTGCGCCTGCGGGAACCGTGAAAGGGCGCCGATTCTATCGCGGTAAGCGGTCGAAGAGGGTCGGGCGCGAAATTGAGGGAATGAAATTTGTATTAATACGAGGTACAGGGACGGGGAGATTCGTAAAGGGTCGTAGGGCTTAGGAAAAACTGAAATTTCTGCTGAAGTTGACGGGCATTTGTTCGGAGAAATGCCGAGGGATTCCCGCGAGGGGAGACTCAAGAGAAGATCATTCACAACGTTTCAGCATGGGATGCGTGTTGCAGGTGAGTAGATTAGATGAGACCACGGCCTCACCCAACACGGTAAGGGCTGCCCTTACCGTGGGGCCCCACGTTGATTTGTGTATTCTGATCCACCCCGTCCATCCATTTTTCCCGATCATTTTAGGCATGATCCCAAAAATGAAGAAGATCCAGTAATCAGGTGGACCATACCGTACCTAATAGTGATAATTGAACACCCTACCATCAAAAACTTCTTATGGGAAGCGGATTGCATAGTAACTCACTAGTCACTACGCTTAGCGTACTCAGTAAACTCTGTGAGGTCCACCATGATTTATGATTTTATCCTCTCCGTCCATCCATTTTACCAGATAATTTTAGGGACTGAGACAAAAAAATGAGGCATATCCAATGTTCAAATGGACCACACCACTAGAAACAGTTGAATTGAGTGTCTACCGTTGAAAATTTATTGAGAGCCACCGAAGTTTTGGATTAAGCTTATATTTTTATTTTACCTTCATCCATGTCTGTTTGATCTTATGAACAGATTGGATGAAAAATAAACATCACTGTGGGGCCTAGAAAGGTTTCAACGGTGGAAATCATTATCTCCACTGTTTCCAGTGGTACGGTCCACTTGATCTTTGGATGTACTTCAATTTTGGGCTTAACTCCTTAAATTAGATGGAAAAAAGGATGGATGTCATCGATAGACCATATATATTCAAGGTGGTTCCAACTGAGTTTACTCGGTACGATAAGAGCATACTGCGTAACTTAATACGCAATCTGATTTCGTCGTGGCACACCTTAATGTTGAAATCGTATTGCCACGTCATTCATCCGTTTTTCCATCTAATTTAAGGGGTTGATTCCAAAATTGAAGCATATCCAAAGATTAAGTCGATCATGCCACAGGAAACGATGGGGATAATGATTTCCACCATTAAAACCTATCTAGGCCCCACAGTGATGTTTATTTGTCATCCAACCTGTTTATAAGATCATACAGACATGGATGAACAGAAAACATAAATATAAGCTTGATCCAAAACTTCTATGGCTCCCAAGAAATTTTCAACGGTAGAAGTTCAATTTAATTGTTTACTGTGGTGTGGTCCATTTGAACATTGTATATGCTTCATTTTTGGTCTCAAGCCCTAAAATTATCTGGGAAAATAGATGGACAGAGTGGATAAAATACATAAATCATGGTCGACCTCACAGAGTTTACTCAGTACGCTAAGCGTAGTGAGTTACTCACTGCTTTCCTTAATGTTTCCCTAGTGTTTATTTACCATCCAATATGTTGATAAGGTCACATGAGCCTGGGGGGGGGGGGGGGGGAACAAAAAAAAGCTTAATCCAAAACTTTTGCTGCCCATTAATGGTCAATTACCATTGTTTCCAACTATATGGTCCACCTGATAATTGGATTTGCTTATTTTTTTGGATAATGCCTTAAAATTATCTTGAAAATCAAAACAAAGTACACAAATCAAAGTGGGCCCCACAGTAAGGGCCACACTGTCTTGGGTGAGGCTAGGGTCTCACATAATCCGTTCTATGTTGGAGATAAGAGGCCACTCATTGGACCGACCCACAATAATAAAAAAGAAGAAAAGAGGGGAGCTTTTTACCTAAGGGCTTGTTTGGTGCATGGTATTAGATGGGATTAGGTGGGATGTGATTCAAATAAGAACGTGATTGTGGCATGTCAGGTTTTGTCATGGAATTGCAATAAGCATGGTTGTGTTGGATGCCTGTTTGGATTGCATGGAAGAACATAATCCATGGTAAGACATCTGCATGCGTTCATGTTTGGATGGAGGTCTAAGTTTGGATTATGCAAGAATCGTAATCTAGACATGTTTGCATACCGATCATGTTTGGTCCCCACAATGATAGATTTCCAAAACCATTGTAATGTTTGGCAGGTCGGCTCCAAACGTGGATCAAATGGTTCTGCCAAATGCTCCAGACGTGGTGATATGTGGATTTGGATGGCACTGTGTTCCTTGCGTTATTTGTATATGCGCCACACTATCTCTTCGACCTGTGGTCCACTTGACCTTCACATTTGTTTCACTTGTCACTTAGCATTTTCTCATCCATTGGGTTTCTATACCTAAAATGCTCTAGACACTTCGAGCTGAACGACGTTGATACAAAACTCACCAAATCATGTTGGGCGAGAATAGGGTCTAATTCATCAACACACCATCGTAGCGGGTGTTGTCGTCAACAGCCCCAAACCCAGACTACATGTTTGGCCCCGCCTACTTGTCTACCTCCCATATTGTATTATACAAATCACTTACCCATGCTTTTTACCTCAAAGATGCTTGGAAAATTATAAAATATTACATGAGAAAGAAAATATAATGGTTATTAAATAGTCCCCTGAGAGACCTAGTCACAATTGAAGGGCATCTCTAGCTTACTTCAGATAAATACCATCCAAATGGCTCACTTGTAGAGTAGAGGGCACTCTCAGAGTGGTGAGAGTTATCAAATAATCTTCCAAGTACAATCTTTATTCCAATCACTATAGAAGTAATGAGTGGCGAAGTCATTTCAATGCAACCTTCGTGTACATTGTAAGGTTCAACAGTTCCTCACCCTATTAAAAAAAGGGTTATGAATCAATAAAAATGTTGGTTGTCTAAAAAATCGCTACATTTGATTAAGTATTACTAAGTAAAGCACATACCTTTTCGGATTTGGTATTGTAGACATTATGCTATGGCCCACAAGCAGTTCAACAAGAGGTCCAAACATCTGTATATATGCAAGACAATGGTGGATGAGTGAATTAACGAATGCAATTTACCTCTTGCTTATATGCATTATGTGGCTACAACACCGTACAAGGAGACTTATGATCTTACATGTTGAGTGAGCTTAGCTTGGTCCTACTTACATAACATAAAAATACCGTACAAGGAGACTTTTAAACAATTCGTCGAGCCCACTACAACGTTAATTTCCATCCAATCTGTTTATAAGGTCACAAAGACCTGGATTAAGGGGAAAAACAATTTCATATTGATCCAGAACTTCTGTGACCCTAACAGATTCAATGGCAGACGTTCAATCCCCACTGATTTCTGCAATGTGGTCCACCTGATATGCAAATCTGCCCTATTTGTAGTCTCAAGCCTTAAAATGAGCTCACCAGCTGGTCAGACGGTGTGGATTCAACACATCCAGAGAGGTGGGTCCAACTGTCCAAAGTGCTGGACGGTGTGGATAAGACACATACATCATGGTGGCCCCACATGACACCGTCCAGCAATGGACGATGTTAATAAACAGCATGGATAAAACACATATATCATGTGTGGGTCCCATTCAGATGAACGGATGGCATAGGATGAAATACATACATCACGTGGGCTCCATAGCACCTGCTGATGTCATATACAACACCTGTATTGCTGGTGGGATGCTAACCCACTAGCAGATGGATGGTTAGGATATAAAACATACCTTATTGTCAGACACACGACACTTGCTGTCGTGATACAACAGCTGTATAGATGAAGATTTCCACCATCCACAAATGGACGATGGATGAAACACATATCAGGGTGGGCCCCACGCACACGTGGCGGGTCCCACTCGAATTTAGATCTATCTCATTCTCTCTGTCCTGCCATAAAATGATCTCTACATGGTTGGACGGTATAGATGAAACACATACATCGTATGGTGGGTCCCACCATCCCTGCTGGATGGTGTGGATGCCACACGTGCCAGGAAGGTGCATCCAACACCGTCCTTTGCTCGAGGGTGCAGATGAAACAAAGACAGCATGGTGGGTCCCGCAGAAATTGCTGACGTTAAACACAATAGTCATAAGGCTAGTGGGATCTGGCCCACCATCCATTAGGTGGACGGTTAAATTGTAATACATATATCACGATGGTCCTATGTAGGTGGGCTACACGTGTTAGATCAAGCTGATATTTATGTTATCACTTCATACAATCCAGCAGACTGTGCTGCTGGACGTCTATTGTAAGGCTCGTAACCTAGTCCTTACCGTTTCGTAGGCTTCCATGATCCTCTCGATCGAATTCAGGTGACCCGCAACACATAGATGCATTTGCACGTGACCCTGAGTCGCATCCTATCGATCTGAGTCGACTCGACCTGAGACTTGTACCCTTGCAATCTGCCGTCGCCGCGGTTCTAACACCGCGTCTCACGAATCAATGCGATACCCAAGTCAGGAGTTGTGGGCCCGCATTTATTTCAAGAAAAATGCCATGCGTTGCGAATTTTGAGAGAATCTCTACCAAACATCAATCAATCAATCAAAGTACACAACCCATAAAGTCAAGTACCCTACCCATACCTCTCCCATCCAATGCCATCTCTCTCTCCCTCTCTCTCTCTCTCTCTCTCTTTCTCTCTCTTTCTCTCTCTCTCTCTCTCCACCCATCCCTTCCTTATGCCCATCTCCATCCCTCTTTCCCATCCATCACTCTCTCTCTCTCTCTCTCTCATTTTTCTCTCTTCACTCCCAAGCTACCAAGGGAGCAACCATCCAAGCTTCTCATGAGAGAGCTAAGAGTGTGGCCCACCTTCCTATCACAAGATCTCCCATCTCCACCCTTCAAACTTCATCATCCTCCATCAAAATCGAAGCTTAGGAGCTAAGGAGTCCATGGAGCTAAAGAAGAAGGCCAATAGGTAGGTGATCTACCGTTGATTTTCAATTTGATGGCCCACTTGAGATGGGACCCAATTTGATGTGTGTTGTATTCATATGAGGGGCCCATAGTGGTGGGGTCCCTCCACTACACTGATCTCTCTCCCTCTCTCTCTCTCTTGATGTGTGGCCCATCTGATGATACATGTATGTTATCCATGTCGTCCACCAAGTGGGCCCACCCGACAGTCCGTTTGAACGGACCTGATTGAAGGAAAAACATAAATATCAGCCTGCTTCAAGGTTGGTGGGCCATGCTGATGTGGACCCCACCTGATGTATATGGCTTCCATACCATCCATCCATCTTGCTGTCCAAGATGATGGAGCCCACTATGATGTTTTCATGCCATCCTACCGTCTAGTTGCTGGACGGTGGGACGCACCGTGTTGTATCTATTTATCCATGATGTTCGTCCATTTTTTAGACGTGGGACCCACCCCACATGTGTGGCAGTGGGGCCCACCTTAATTACTGATACAATCTACACTGTCCATTGCTTGGACGATGGGAATTCATCCCACACGTGGGGCTTGTTTTAAATGGAAGTGGATTGGTTGGCGTACCTTGCCAGCAGTTATTGCTGCTGCTGCGTTTAACATCAGCAAGGTCTATGGGACCCTCATGACGTATGTGTTTTATCTATGCCATCCACACCGTCCACGTAGGGATGGTGGGGCCCTGATGCAGTGGCCGTCCACATGTGGGACGTGACCCCACAGTGATGTATGCATTGTATATCCTCCACCGTCCAAATGCTTAGGATGGTGGGGATTACCCTGACGTACGTGCCATCCACACATGGGACACACCTTGATGGAGGTACTGTATTTACATCGTCGACATGTGTGGACCCCACACCAGCAAAATTGTTGATGTATTGACGTCAACACATTCTGAGGCCCACCATAGTATATCTGTTTCATCCGCACCATCCAGCAAAGGACGGTGCTGGATGCACCTACCTGGCATGTGTGGGCGGGTGGGACCCACCTTGATTTATGTATTCTACATCCCTGCCGTTCGTCCGTTCTGGACAAGCGGGACCCACCTCGATGCACGTATGTGTGGGCCAATCGTGGTGTATGTGTCTTATACACATCGTCCGTCCATTTGTGCTGACGTAATTGGTCCATTGGTGCGGCCCGTTGATGTATGTTGGCCCATTGACGCGGCCCATTAGATGTATATTGGCCCATTGGTGTGGCCCATTGATGCAACCCATTTGATGTATATGAGGCCCATTGGCGCAGCCCGTTGATGTGGACTATTTGATGTATATTGGCCCATTGGTGCGGCCTGTTGATACAACCCACTTGATGTTTCTGAGGCCCATTGGTAAGACCCGTTGATGCAGCCCACTTGATGTTTACGAGGCCCATTGGTGCGACCTATTGATGTGGCCCACTTGATGTTTATGAGGCCCATTGGCGCGACCTGTTGATGCGGCCCACTTGATGTTTACGAGGCCCATTGGTGCGGCCTGTTGATACGGCCCACTTGATGTCTATGAGGCCCATTGGTGTGGCCCATTGATGCGGCCCACTTGATGTTTATGAGGCCCATTGGTGCGGTCCGTTGATGCGGCTCACTTGATGTATATGAGGCCCATTTGATGATGCCCAGGTGATGTATTTGTAACTTATTTGGCGAGGCCTAATATGATGCATTTAAAGCCCTTGAGTGAGGCCCGATGTGATGTATTTATGACACATATGCCGAGGCCCATTGTGATGTATATGCGGCCCTTGAGTGAGGCCCGTTGTGATGTATTTATGGCTTATGTGCTGAGGCTCATAGTGATATGTATTAGGCCCTTGAGTGAGGCCCATGGTGATGTATATTAGGCCCTTGTGGGAGGCCATGGGCCCACTATATGTTTAGTCTTATGAGGGTCACTCTTTAGGAGCAATGTTGGTTAAATGTCCACATTGATGTGCAATGATGGTTAAATGTCCACATTGTGACTTTCCCTTAGGCCTTTTTGTTAGGCCGATTATCGATACCGATTGTGAGTACACGATAGTATAGCTTCATGACACATGCCCATACCCATCATCTGCATGCTTGATATAAGATGTGGTTGACCATTACATATGCCATTGGGCAGGTTATTATGAGACTCCCTGATAGGCGGAGATTGTCTCACATGAGTGCACGATATGCGTAGGATTGATACATAACTGGATTGTATGACTCATGCATCTTGCATTATATGTTGTGATTACTATACACCCTAGCGACATCGGGGTCGTATCCTCCACAAGCATATCATGGATGACCAGATGAGACACTGAAAATCTGTTACTAGCATCGGGGCACCATAGATGTCCCTGAGTGAAAATCTCTAAACCCTTCAGGTACTAGAGGACGCTCCAACGTCTAGACTGAGTGGATACACGAGCGCCCGAGTGCTGAATACCAGTAGGCCGCGTCTCTCACTCTGTCGTGGTTGGTTGAAAAGGGGTGTGGCCTTACCCGCTCGAGGGTAGGGGGCATAGCTAGGCTGAATTTGACCAGCTTGTAAATGGGTCCACTATCGATGTGCTGGGTAAATATTGGCTAATTACTGGTCAGGAGGATAATGAGGTCTCTTCCACTTATATGGTTGCGCGTCCAGTGGGCGGCAATTGCGTGTAGAATATACTAGACCTCGGTGATGATCCCAGAGATGTACAATACTGATATATGAACTTATTGAGCAGGAGTTGCATACTCAGCATTTTACTCATTCATTCATTCATTCACTATCCACTCGGGCTGGTGGTGCACAACTAATTGTTATGTGTACCTTTGTAATGGCCAGGATTTCGGTTGGGGCGCGCGACCAACCTGGGATCAGGAGTTTACCACATTGAGTCTAGCTATTCAAATTTAGATATAGGACTGGTTTGGATAGAAGTCCCTTGTGATGGACCCCATAGCCTGCGATACTACGTACTATCATTCCGACTTCACACTCCAGCTTGGTCATTTCATTCGCATCGCATATTGCATTGCATCCCTAGCACACAGCATTTGGTTTACTATGTTTCTATTTTGCATGGCCTAGATATGGCTCATAGTATTTGTGGACTCGTCAGGATTTGTATATTGCATTGGATCCTCAGTATATTTGGTTTACTATGTCTCCGCATTTCATAGCCGATCTACATTGCTTCCTCAGTATATGATATTGGCTTATTATGTTTTTGCATTGCATAACATGGATAAGGTTGATGACATTTATGGACTTACCTGCATGTTTCCACACTGCTCTGATATTGCATACTTGGCACTTACCTTGCGCACACACTTATACCACCCTCTAAGCTTTCTATAAGCTTATATACGATAAATGTGTGCAGGTGGCATTAGGTTGCAACAGCGTTGAGCTTGGAGCGTGCAACTGTCTATTAGAGCTTTGATTTTCGATATATGTATTTCCCTTTCAGCACTGTATTCAAATATTTATATTAGTGAATATATGATGATGATGTTGCCTTTGTGATTTGGGTAAACTTGTGGTTATGCTTCTTACGAGATAAATGTATGATTAAAAAAATCCTCCTTATAGGATCTTAGGATTGAAATCTGGCGTATGGGCTCTAGGAGTCGAGAATGGGGTACTACGAAGGTTGTCGGCACCGGATTCGGTGATCAGGAATTTTTTGAGCCCGGTTTCCAAGTTTATAGCGTGACATCCATGGTTGGACGGTCTGAATAAACACCATAGTGTGTCTCATGCCATTGGACTATCCGGATAAAAATACGTTCATCATGGTGGGCCGCAAAATAGGGAAGAGAGAGAGAGAGAGAGAGAGAGAGAGAGAGAGAGAGAGAGATGTGTGTGATGGAGGGACCCCGGCATTATAGGCCCTCCCTTCCATACATTACAACATACATCAAGTGGGTCACATTACATTTGAGCCCACTAATCAAAATCAACGGTGGAGATCCCTTTTCCACCAAAGTGCAAGGTCTAGATGACTTTTTCATACTAGGAAATAAACATCATGATGGGGTCCATAGATAATGGCCCCATTATGGAATGATCATGTGAATCATGGTGGGCCATCGGCCACACCTAGGGTCCAAAGTGAGATCCATACTATCAATCGGTAGGCCCCACTTAGCCCATCATCAAAACATAAATCTAAGCCTATAAAAACACCCACCTTAGATCTTCTTGGTCCAATGGAATGCCAAACTCCTTGGCTCTCTCTTTGATGATGGAAGATGGGAATTGAAGGGCTGGGATGAGGGATCTTGAGGTAAGAAGTGGGCCACATACAAAGCTTTCCTTGCTCTCCTTAGAGCATGGACGTCTACTCTTCTTGCTTGCTTGGGAGTGAAGAGAGAAATGAGAGGGAGTGAGTGACTATAAGGGAGAGGGATGGGTGTGATAGGTGAGTGATGGATGTGTACTTGACTTGAGAGTTGACTCTGGTTGAGAGAAGAATGGGTCAATGATGGATGTGTACTTGACTTGTACATTGATTGATTGATGGGATGGCTTGTAGAGATTCTCTCGGGATTACAAATACACAGCTTTTTTTCGAGATAAATGTAGGCCCACAACTCCTGGCATGGGTATCGCATTGGCGTGCGAGACGCGATGTTGGAACTGCGGCAATGATGCGGTCGCAAGGGTACAAGTCTCCGGTCAAGCCGACTCAGATCTACGGGATATGACTTAGGGTTGCGCGCAAACGCCGATTACGGGTTGCGGGTTGCTAGAATTCGACGGGGAGGATCATAAGAGTCTATGAAATAGTATAATTTAGGATACGGGCCTTACAATCTTATTCTACTTTACTCTTACTTGAATGTACTTTATAACAAATCAATATGCTTTTTGTCGTGAAATTTCTAATGTTACAATGTTGATAACATTTTCGAGTACAAGTAGATAATGTGTGCTATTGCAGTTGCCTGTATTTAAGTGATAATTATATTACCTGCATTCGTAATTATATGTCTTACTCATAGGTCAGATGTCGAAAATGTGGACGAGTCCAGGAGCGACACCTACACAATCACCAAACAAAACTCCAATTCTCCCAACACAATTTTTGTCTCATGCAAAGCCTGTTAGATCCCTTGTTAAGCCATCAATAGGAGCACTGAAAGTAAAATGGACTAGAGTAATGGATCAAGTGTAATGACCCGGGAAATTTTGTGCTAATCTTTCCTTAAGTAGTTGTTTTTGGGGTAATTAGCGCTATACTCGATTGCTTATGAAATCTGCATCAATCACTTTAAATTGTATCTGCATGACTCAAAACTTGTAGATTAGTTAGCGCTATGTTACTCTGAAATCTGGGATCCATCGCTAAATCCAGTTGTTCTGGAGAATTTTTGGAAGGTCTGGATCGGACCTGGACCGCGCGTCGAAAGTCCGATAGCGATGATCTTAGGCTGTTGCGGTCACCATGTTGGGCTTGATCATCACCTCGAAAATCAAGTCCATATGATGTTTTGGGTCGATTTGATTGAGTCTGGAGTGAAAAGTGTGAGAACGGTTGGAAGTTTAATAAGATTTTATGAAATTTGAGTCGTGTCGCTTGCGCGATGATTTTAAGCTATCTGACCATTGGATTCTGACCCAATTTCACCCTCTGATCAGGGAAGGTGGCCCAGGCATGTCCTTGTGCTTGTGGACCTGATCGAGTTTCTGTGACCGTTGAATTGAGTGTGGTCCGCCACGGCTGATCTGAAGATCTGGTCGGTACGAAAACTCAGCTTGACCTAGATCCATGGTCAGTGAGCTTAAGTCCGACCTTTCGTGGTAATAGGCCCACCAGAAGTGCTTCGTTGAATCGCGAGAAGCAGGTTTTGGTTATACCCTAAGTATACCTTGGCCCTGGGGTTATTTTCATCAATATTAGGCCTATTTATAGTCCTTAAAACCCTAACTCTCTTTTTCATACGAATTTTCTCTAACCCTAGCTTAGAAAGAGAGTGGAAAAGAGAGAGGAAGTGAGAGAGAAGTTGGTGAATCATCTTAGATTATTTCCTGTTCTTCTTAATCCTTGAACCTTCACTTTGAATCGTTATTCTGACGATTCTGAGTTCTTCTTTGGGTAAGTTAACCTAACTCTAATCTATGTTAGAGCTTAGAATAATCTTGGTGTTGTTGTATCTCATTTCTATTCTTGCTTTAGGTTATTTTGTCGCCGTTGACGAAGACATATCGTCTGAAATCAGTTCGGTGTTCTTTTCTGGCTTAAGGTGCGGACTTTAAGTGTATAGGTTATGGTTTTCAAGGCTTTCAATACCAGTGAATGATTTATTCTTGCTATGGATGAGACTTCACATGCCAAATGTAATGTTTACTTTGCGTTCCTGATATGCATATGTTATTTTGAGATTTGTGTATTCTATGTGTATGTATAAAGTACCGTATGCGTATAAAATATGAACCTGTGTTTGCCATGATTATTTGTCGTGTACTTATGCTAGATGTATGTGCGACAACTCCTTGATAAAAGGAATTGTCCAAATGTGCGTATTTCAACATACGTCATGTATGTTGTTTTATGTATTCTAAGTGTTTGTAGAAATGTCTGAATGATCTAAAGTGTGATATTTGAACCTAGTATGGGCGTTGAGAAGCGATTCTCAACTCTCCCACTAGTGTGTATGATTTCCTTCTTGCTGGTTACATTCCTTGTTGTTTAAGTTCAAGCATTACTTATGCTTACATTTATGTTAAGTTGATATTCTTCAAATGTTAGAGTACCGCATGATTGAAGTTGTTGTTCCATTACTGTTCTACATTTAATATGAATATCTGTTGTAGTGTAATGTGTTTGGGACTATGAATAGTCCAGGAAATCGGTAATATGCCTTAAGGTTGCGGCTGAGATTGCTTTCGCCACAAAGGACGTAATTAGATGAACCTGAGTCGTATTAGAGTTGTCGGCAATGGTTTGGCCACGTGGAGTGTTTGCGCACTCTATGTCGTTCAACTCAACGTGCGCTCGTGCTAGTCGAGTTCGTCAAGTAACCCGATTGTCCGATGTATGTTCACCATGTATGGACGCTACTGTTTGAATCTAGGGTACCGAACTTACTAATGGAATCCTATTAACCATGGTACATTGATCCGCTAAGACTCATGAGCCGGACATTGTGGTATGGGAACCGTGGTCATGCTGTCGGCCTACGCTGGGGTGACGAGCCTCCCTGTAGTGACCAGTAAGCAACCAAACTTGTGAGCCGATTATGGTGGTATGAGACACTATATTCGCGTTGTCGGCCTACAATGATTGGTGACGAGCCCTTTGTAGTGACCTCGAGCATGCCTGGATACCGCGTTGAGGTGACGAGCCTTAGTGTAGTAACAAAGGTATGATAGGTGTGCATTGATTGGTGACGAGCCCTTTGCTACGACCTGAAACCATATGATCGTATGAGATGTCTAGGACTGACGACCCTAGAATGGATCACTGTTTGGATGGTGATATCAGGAAGGTACCTTAGCTTCCCAATCCTGCTGTATGAAAAGGACTAATAACAACTTGGTAATCATGTTCATGCACCGCATTTGCATGTGCTTTGTAGATGTGGGGCACTTTGAGGCGATGTCATGCGTAACGTAAGATGAAGACGCTGATGGTGTACGCGTGAGGGCACACATCATTTTACATACATCCTTACATTAACAAGAGTACTTAGGACATGTTTAATTATTCTGCTTTATCATTACTGCTTGATTGAACTGATAACATGTTAACCTGTGCCTTATTGTTCCACTGAGTTGATCACTCACTCCCACGTTCTGGGGCGGTGTTAAACACCCACCAGACTCTGTCTTAGGTTCTGATGTTGCAGATGTTGATGCGACTTCTGAGGCAGAACAAGAGATGGATGATAATGAGGCCGCTTTCTCTTTTATGCAGTTTTCAGACGGGTTCTAGTGAGCCTTGTTCTGATGTGCGGGATGCTGGATTTATTTTGAGAATTAAACGATGTAATTTGATACTTGTAATTTTGATAGTAACACTTACAGTACGACCTGGTATATGTATTTATTTCAGGGATTAGCACATGTATACATATATATTTCTAAAAGTCTTCCGCTTACTTTCTTCGCTTATCCCTAAATTATATTTGTGCTTTGGCTTAATCTATTCTATGTTTTATGCACTAACTCAGTCAACATATATCCATCATTAAATATGTTGCATAAGTGATGTTTTGGAACTCGGGAGCTGAGTTATGCTCGACCTCCGAATTTCAGGGCGTTACATCAAGTAATGTTGAACATGTTGCTATAGTAGATTGTGGTCGAACACAAAGCAAATAATGGCTTCAAGAGCGAAGCGTACCAAGTTGCAGTTGACAAGGTGTCGAAAGAAACTCATGTGTGCGTGAATTGGTCGAATGTATAAAACCGTATGAAGTATCACAATAAATGCTACAATGATGTGAAGGATATGTTCGCCGCTAGCGGCTTTGGATGAGACATTGAGCGAATGGTCTGAATCTCTGCCGTTGATGTATATGAGGCCTACAATGTAGTTTGGAATGTTTCAAAGGGGACGCCATTGTCTTCCCTGCTTCCCGTGGTGTGATCCACCTGATATCTGAATCTCTTGAATCTCTCTCTCTTTTCTAGGCACCAGCCCTAAAATGAGAAAGGATTGGCTAATCCCCCTGCCACCAGCCCTGTGGCTGGTGGTAGGTGTTTATGTATGTGTTTCATCCATTCCATTCATCCATTTTTAAAGATCATTTTAGAGCCTTATCCCAAAATTGAGAGGGATACAAATCTCAGGTATGGATTTATGGCAAAATTGATGGAGGTGTGGATTTATGTAACTCATCACGTGGGCCCCACCACATGGTGGCTCCACTCCCAAACGACGGAAAAATGGATGAACAGGGCGGAGTTGTCAGGTACATCTCTGCGGACGCTAGACATGCTCAGTGCTGGACGTTTCCGGCCCCCACGGTTCACACAGGTGGGGCCGCAGGAGCTTTGGGTCAAAGCTGATATTCATGCTTTCTCTTCAAACAGGTCCACGTGACCTTAGCAACGTGGTGGGTGAAAAATACCTCCCACGGTGGGCCCCGGAAGGTTTCAACGGCAGGAGTTTAATCTCCACTGCTGGCCGTGGTGCGACCCATCTGAGTTTTGGATCCGCCCCATCTAACGACCTGGAAAAAGGAAGGACGGTGTGGATTATGCACATTCATCATGGTGGTCCCACGAGTTGGGCCACCTGTTCACTGCAAAAAAAAAGAAAAGAAGCAGCGCCCCTCGGCGGCTTCAATGGTGGCCGTCCTTATATCCACTGATTCCAGTGGTGCAGTTAAACTGAGATCTGGAACTGTTTCATTTTTGGGCCCTGCCCTAAAATGACCTGGAGAAACGTGTGGACGGTTCGGATGAAACAAATACATCAAGGTGGGCCTCATGAGTGGCCCACCTTCAGCTGCTTAAGGGAGGAAGCGTCACTAACGCTGAAGGGGGCTACCGCTCCTGCTGTACCCAGCGGTGTGGTCCATGTGAGTATTGTATCAGGCTGAACTTGATCCCCGCCCCTAAAATCATCTGGAAAAACTGATGGACGGTGTGGATTAAATCCAAACTTCATGGTGGGTCCCACGAGTGGGACCACCTTCCGCCACTCTCCCGGACGCTGGGCAGCAGCGTCCGGTGTCTGTCCAGCGTCTGCACGTTTTTTTTTTTCTTTTCCCTACTGGAGTCCATTTTCAATATCCAAACCGTCCATCGGGTCTTTTCAGATCATCGCAGACCCAGAGAGCCCGCCTTTGGCTGGTTCGACAATACACACATAACATTAAACCTTAGAAAGTTTCAACAGTGGATGCCATTACCATCACTGTTTTCTATGATGTGATACACCCGAGATCTGGATCTAGCTGATTATTGGGGCCAGTGCCTAAAATCATATGTCAAAATGAATTGGAGGCGTGGATGACACGCGCGCGTGCACACACATACATATATATATCCCAAAATGCCTTGGATCAACTTGATCTTAGTGTCTTTCTTCATTTACATCTATGTGATCTTATCAAAAGGTCAAATGGTAAATAAATTTTACCATGGGCCACACAAGGTGTTCCACATTGGTGACGGCATTTGGGACACGTCTCACAGTGTGACTGACGGCACCACAACAGTCCATATAAATATATAAAAGAAATATGAAGGGAGGAAAGAAGAAGACATCTGGGCATTGGACGGGCCCTGCCACTATGTGGCCCTTCATACATATCTAACACAAACAATGGTAGGTCTTACCCTTGCGGGCCCATGAAAATGAAAAAAAAAGGGAAAAAAAATAAAAAAAATGAAGAATTTGTTCTCCATTTCACTCATTATGATGTTGAATGGTCGAATTGGGCCGGATCGTGAACCGGCCGGCTTGGACGGTGATTCTACTACCTTAACTTCTCTAACTCTCAAACTTTCCTTCAAGCTGTCTCTCTTTAATCTCTCTTAAAATATTTCTTTGTCTCAAGCACTCTTCTCTCTCTAATATCTCTAATTTTCTCTAATATCTTTTCTTTCTTTTCTTCTCGCTCTTACTTGATAGGAAAATTGTGGAGATGAGAGGGATTTGGGGGCTTTGTGGTAGCTTTTTATATAGAGAGGAAATTATGAAAAGATTGAGGGGTAGAATGGAAAGAGGGAAAGAGAGGGGAGTGACTTAGCATGGGCAAGAGCATGGGTTAGGATTTGTGCAAGTAGGGCCTGCACCACGAGTGCATTGCGCAGTCCACCTCAGATTGTGCTAAAAAATGCAAGTTCTAATTTGGGTGTCGCAATGGGGAGAACCGTGCGATGTTGGAATCGCAGAGCCTATATGATTGCCAATGTACAAGTCTTCGGTCATTGTGGTACTAAAATAGGAGTTTACTGATTTGGTTCGTGTAAGACGTGCTAACATTGAAAACGAAGCGTATGGTCGGTCACACAGAGTTACGGGTCTTATAACAATGCTATGAGAAACATACAAATACTGCTGTTGAATTTGCAGAAGAGGCTCTACCACATCACCCAATGGATGATATTCTAATATCCTCATCACCCTATGGAGGATTTGGATCATATACACCATTGAGCAATGAGATTTCAATGGAGACATATTCGCCTGTTGAATTAGTAGGAGGAAGTGCTCCCCGAAATGTTGGAATATCATATCCAACGCCGCTTGAGATGAAGAATCTGACTCCCCATGAGGTTATGATGCAAAGATTGGACTGTCCATGCAATACTATTGACAAATACAATGAATGAGAAACGGAATTATCGATAAAGGTGTGGTAGGAATTGAAAAAAAATTATAACTATTAATGAAGATATGATATGCAAGGCCTTTAGCTATCTTATAAGACGACCTAATTTATCCAAGCTTTTTCTTAACATTGAGCCTGAGCTTAGATATACATGGTTGAAGAAGAATATTTCATTTTAGAATTTTCCTTTATGAAACTATTTAGAGATATTTTATATTTGAATTGTTGAAGACAAAAGTTTACACTCATTAATTACTATTAATTTGATTTTGGTCTATATTTAATTGTTTATATTCAACAATTTCTCATCAAAAGGGGAATTTAAATTAGTAGGCCCACTTCTGTGGCCCACAAAATGATTTGTTTACCATAAGAATCGGTCATAGGCTTTATTGAGTTGGGCTTACCCCAATGATACATCTTACTTAAAGACTTTATATATCATTTAATTATTTTCTCCGTCATGCGTAGATACCTAATTATAGGCTATGAACAAATTTCAAGTTACCAAACACAGAAAATTGTCTCCCTATAATCAAATTATAGCTTAAAGCCAAATAGGATAGGTTGTAAGCACTTTACACCTGTAATCATATTACCTATAATCAGATTACAACTTAATGACTTTGTAAGCATGCAAACCACCCCTAAGCTGATCATTAGGTTTTGTAGGGTTGAGTTTCAATGGAATCTAAAAAATGAGTTTGATCGGGTGATCAGGTTGGCCACACCATCGGTTTTTTGGCGAGGGATTTCAACAAATAAGGTTCTACAATGGTGCGGTTCTGATGATCAGCTCCAATCAATCTGAGGGGCCCACCATGATGGACGGTTACATATAGATTAGGTGCGATCGTGTGTTGGCTTATAAACGAAGAAGAAGGAGAAGATATGATGGGGAAGTCGGGGTCTTTGGTCCATCGCCCAATCAACGCGGTCAGCGGGCTAGCTGGAATTTTGATTTTTTTTTTAACAGGGTGTAGTAGGGTCCATTGGTGATGGATTTGGGAAATTCAAATCGTTCATCTGTTTTGCTAAACCAAGAGGGTATGGGCTAAAAAATGGGGTACGTCTAAAGCTTAGGTGAGTCGTAAATGATAAGTGAACGGTTAGGGTAATTGGAAGGTTTGCCATGATCATAACTGATTAAATTTTGCAAAGATGGTGTACTAGATGGTTTGGGCTCACATGTTAAGTGTCGTGGTCCGATTTACACATGTAGTCAATCAAAAGTTGGCCTTGAGGATTGATCAAGGATCAAGGGTCTAGATTGAAAATAACAGTTGGATAGGTCAATATATCTCAGAAGAGTATTCTCAAAGGCGTAGATTGAGGTTAGATTAAGCGGTTAATGATGAGAAAGCTTAAGAAGTAAAGAAGGGTGCGAGTCTACTGTGTGGTCGTGGGAAAAAAATTAAGTGTCACTCTCTGAAGAATACGAGTTCAAATGGTGGATAAACACGTGTCTAGATGCCTGTGTACATACTCGAGCGTGAAAATTTTTGGGTATTACATTGTGTATTAAGAGCATGCACACCAGATCCAAACGTGTGCTTTGAAACTCTACAACGTGAAAATGCTCCTACTATTCTTTGTGCGAGGTATCAACATCAAGAGAAAGGTCAACCCAACAACACCTAATGGTCATGAGAACATACTTGTAGCAGTTGACCACTTCGCAAAACGAATGAAAGCAACATCTAGGCCTCACTTGATACATCATTAGTTGTTAGGAGTTCCAACATAACATCATCATCTGACAATGGGATGCCTTCACAAATCCAAAGATGGATAAATTCCTCAAGAAGCTCAAAATTCGAAGATATTGTACCGCTTCCGTATGCACATTAGGCTAATCGGACATCCGTACTCACAACTACAGGCGAAACTCTTTACTAGATAACTTATGAAATGGAAAGTGTCTTAGGAGTTCAAGATGGAATCCCACCTTTGCGAGTGCTAATGAAGACTAAAGTCGAGAAAAGTAAGTGGCAGTGAACTCAACACTATCTGTAAGGCCCGTATCCTAGTCCGTACTGTTCCGTAGACTTCTGCGATTTTTCCCATCGAATTTCGGCAACCTACGACCTATAATTAGCATTTGCTCGCAACCCCAAGTCGCATCCCATATATCTGAGTCGACTCGACCCGATACTTATACCCTAGTGACCGCGCCGTCGCCGCAGTTCCAATGCCACGTCTCGCGTGCTGATGCGATACCCAGGCCAGGAGTCGTGGGCCCGCGTTTATTTCGAGAAAACGCCACACGTTCCAAATTCCGAGAAGAGAATCTCTACAATCTATCAAATCAATCCCATCAATCAATCAAGTACAACACCCATCCCTCTCTCACCCAAAAGTCAACACAGCCCATGCCTCTCATGTCACTCTCTTACACAACCAATACCACCCATCACCCATCCCTTTTCATCCCATTACCTCTCTCTCTCTTTCTCAATCCATTTCCCAAGTAACCTAAGAGAGAAATCGTCCAAGCTCTTTCCAAGGAGAGCCTAGTGTGTGGCCCACTTCCTACCCCCCTCAACTCTCATCTCCACCCTTCAAATCTTATCATCCTCCCTCAAAGGGAAAGCCCAGGAGCTCGGGAGATCAAGGAGCCTAGAAGAAGTGAAATCAGTGGGTGTTTTATAGGGTTAGATTTCAATTTTTGTTATAGACCAAGTGAGGCCTACCGATTGATGGTGTGGACCCTATTTGGGACCCATCTTAATGTATGTATTGTAATCCTAGGAGGGCTCATAGTGGTGGAGCCCTCCATCACTTGACTCTCTATCTCTCTCTCTTTCTCTCCTTTCCTTGCATGATGGCCCACTTGATGAGTGTGTGATGTCCTCACCGTCCAATGGCTGGATGTGGGACCCATATGATGAGAGTGTTTTATCCATACCATTCGTCCAGCCATTTGGCTGTCTGTATGGGTAGGCCTAGATAGGAGGGAAGACACAAAAACCAACTTAGTTCAAAACTCTGGTGGGCCACACTGTCGTGGACCCACCTTGAGATATGTATTTTATCCTCACTGTCCACAGATGGACGGTGGGATGGAAGCGGATTGGCTAGTATACCTCATCCAGCTACATAGATGTTGTATGACATCCTCAAGTTCTGTGGGTCCCGCATGAGGGATGTGTTATATCCCAACCATTTATCTGGGACCCGCCTGATGTATGGATCTCATCTACGCTGTCCGTCCATCTAGATGGGACCCACCATATATAAGTTTTATACCCTCACCATCCATCTGTTTTATATCCAAACCGTCCATCTGATGGACGGTGGGCCAGCACACCAGCCCATAGCTACTGTATTTATGTCAGCAGAGCGTGTGGGTCTAATCATGAAGGTATGTGTTATATCTAAACCGTCCATCTGACGGTGGGCCATGCTACACGCGTGGTGTCCACATCGTCTAGCTGGGATGGTGGGACACACCATGATATATAAGTTCTATCCTCATCGTCCATCTGACGGTGGGCCCCTCCATGAAGTATGCGTTGATCCACACCATCCAAACGGTGGGTCCCACTGTTGGTTGACACCAGTAAACTCTGTGGGCTACCATGATGTATGTGTTTATATACATGCCATCCATCTATTTGAGGCGTGGGCCCACCCCACACGTGTGACACATGTGGATAGGTGGGACCCACCTTGATGTATCTGTTCTATATCCACACCCGTCCATCTGGACGGGTGGTGTGGGGCGCACCGAGATGTATGTGTCTATGTTTGGTGCCGACCATGATGTATGTGGCTTACATCCACGTTGTCTGTCTGTTTTAGGCTATGCGGACCCTTACCTTGATGATGTGTTGTATATTCACACCGTCCATCACGTGATTGACGTGGCCCACCATGATGAATGTATTGTATATCCACACCATCCAACCAGCTGGATGGTGGGACTCACCCCGATGTATGTATTTCATATCCGTGTTGTCTACCCATTTTAATGGCGCAGGGCCCACTTGCTGCATGTGCTGGGCCTGCCTGCATTGTACAGGCCCACCATGTTGTGCGTGTTTCATCTATACTGTCCACTTGTGCGGCCCACCTACATGTATGTATTTTGTATCCACACCGTCCATCCTTGGGGCCCACTGTGATATACGCGTTTTATCAGCACCATCCAGCCCGTGGACTCCACATGTGATGTATTTATGGTCCATTGATGAGACCCAATGTGATGTATTTAGGGCCCATCTTGCAGGCCCACCTTGAGGTATATGTTGTACATGTGACCCATCTATTTTGCTGGATTATGGGCTGTCCTATAAGGCCCGTTGTGATGTATATGCTGCCCATTTGAATGAGGCCCAATGTGATGTATTTGAGGCTCACATGATGGGGCCCAAGGTGATGTATATGAGGCCCATATATGTAGCCCATTGTGATGTGTATTAAACCCATGAAATACGGCCCATTGCGATGTGTAAGGCCCATACGATGCGGCCCATTGTGATGTATATGAGGCCCATGCGATGCGGCCCACTTGATGTATATGAGGCCCATGTGATGTGGCCCATTGTGATATGTGAGGCCCATTATGTTGTATGTGAGGCCATGCGCCCCACTATATGTTTGGCCCTATGAGAGCCACTCTTTGGGAGCAATGTTGGTTGAATGTCCATATTGATGAGCAATGATGGTTAAATGTCCACATTGTGACCTTCCCTTAGGACTCGTTAGGCCCATTCTTAATATGAGTAGGCCGTCTATGCCCATCCTTGATATGAGGAGAGTACATCATCATCATCATGTAACATGCTTAGTATAGCTCCACGATCCATGCCCATATGCATCATATGTATGCTTGTTATGAGGAGTGATTGATCATAGCACATGTCATTGGGCGAATTATTGCATGACTAGATGATATGACTCATGCATCTCGCATTTTATGATATGACCACCATACGCCCTAGCGACATCAGGGCTGTAGCCTCCACAGGCATGTCGTGGATGGCCAGATGGAACACCAATTTTTTTTTTCTACATGGGGTGTCATAGATGTTCCTGGGTGAAAGTTTCTAAACCCTTTTGGTACTAGAGGACGCCCCAACGTTTAAACCGAGTGGATATATATGAGCGCATGAGGGTCGTATACTAGTAGGCCGTGTCTCCCACTATGTCATGGTCGGTTGAGAGGGGGGTGGCCTTACTTGCCTGAGGGAATAGACAATGTTAGGCCGAGTCTGACCAGCTCATAAATGGGTCCGTTATCGACGAGCCGGGTCGATATTGGTAGGTGGATAGTGAGGTCTCTTCCACTTACCCAGTTGTGCGCTTGATGGGGTGGCAGGTGGCGTAGAGTGTACTAGACCCCGGTGATGATCCCAGAGATGTACGGTACTGATATGTGGACTTATTGAGCAGGAGTTGCATACTCAGCATTTTACTCATTCATTCATTCATTCATTATCCACTCGGGTTGGTGGTGCACAACTAATTGTTATGTGTACCTTCGCAATGGCCAGGATTTCGGTTGAGGCGTGCGACCAACCTGAGATCAGGAGTCTACCACATTGAGTCTGGCTATCCATATTTAGGTATGAGACTGATTTGGATAGAAGTCCCTTGTGATGGACCCCATAACCTCCGATGTTACGTACTATCATCCCGACTTCACACTCTAGCTTGGTCATTTCATTTGCACAGCATATTGCATTACATTCACGACATATGGCATTTTGGGTTACTATGTTTCTGCATTTATATGGCCTAGATGAGTTTGACGGTATTTGTAAATTCGTCAGGATTTGCATATTGCATTGTATCCTCAGTATATGATATTTGGCTTATTATGTTTTTGCATCGCATAGCCTGGATAAGGCAGATGTATTTATGGACTTGCCAGCATGTTTTTGCATTACTTTGATATTGCATACTTAACACTTACCTTGCGCACACACTTACACCACTCTCTAAGTTTTCTATAAGCTTATACATGATAGATGCGTGCAGGTGGCGTTATGTTACAACAACATTGAGCTTGGAGCGTGTAGCTGTCTTCTGGAGCTTTGATTTTCGATATATGTATTTCCCTTTCCGCACTGTATTCAACTGTTTATATTAGTGGATATGTGATTATAATGTTGCCTTTATGATTTGCATAAACTTGTGGTTATGCTTCTAACGAGATAAATGTACGTTAGAAAATCCTCCTTATAGGATCCCAGGATCGGAATCTGGCGTATGGGTGCTGGGAGCCAAGGATGGGGTACTATGGAGGCTGTCGTCACCAGATTCGGCGATCGAGAATTCTGTAAGCCCAGTTTCCGAGTTTGGGGTGTGACACTATCAGTTGCATCTAACAAATAAAAAAAAGACAATGAAATATTTAGCCACCTACAGTGTTATTAGAAAAGGTCTGCTTAGGCTTACCACAAATGGGTCGAAACAGGGAACTTCAAGGTTGGCAATATGGTAATGAAGTGCATCTTACCGTTGCATCTATCAGACTCAAGGGGCAAGTTCAAATCTCACATGAGATGACCCAATGATCAGAAAAGTTCCAAGAGTCGCCCTGAGCCAATCAACGTCGATAACATGAAGATATTTCATAGATAAACTTATCTAACCTTGTCAAGATTTACAATAACAAAGCTAATATCAATCGACAAAAGTTGTTTATCCTAAGAATCACATTCTCCTGTTCCCCAAATAAGTACTCCAATGGAAAGGGTAAAAAAAAAAGAGAAGAAAAGGAAAATTATAAATTATAAAAAAAGAAAAAAGAAGAAAAAGAGAAAATAAGGACGAATAAGAGCATGTAATCCAAAAAAAAAAGGTAAGAAAAAGATAAAAGAAATATAAAAAGAGAAAAAAATTGACCCATAAAGAAGCACAGTTCTAAGCCCTTCCCTCAAGATGATCTCAACTCGAGTCAACTTTTCTATCATAATTCGAGACGAGGTTGGGGAGGCTGCCAATCAGTCAATAATGATGGGAATCCAACATCTTCACTGCTGTAGAAATCAATGAAAAATCAAAACAATAAAAGTGTTCCTATGAGAAATGGGCAGAGTGAAACCTGAAAGGGTGTTCCAAGTAAAAACAATGGACACACAACGGACTTGGTGAAAACTTGAAAGGGTGCCAAGGATAAAAACAATATAATTGCTAAGGATCAGGCAAGATCAAACACCTGAGATATGGTGAAAATCTAAAATCTAAAAGTGCACCACGGGCAAAAATGATAGGCAAGTCCGACGCAGTGAAAACCTGAAAGGGTAATGTGGATAATAATTTGTGAAATTGCGGTAAAGACCGCTTTAGTTGAAGTAGGAATATCCCAATATGTCCTAGATGGGGGTGAATAGGACTTTTTAATAATTTTATGATATTTTAAAATCCTATCACACTAATCCTAACAACAAGCATATATTAGGATTACTCAAGAGTAACTCTACTAACTTCCAAGCCTGGTAGAGGATCCAATCACAAACTATTTGAGAGATGAACAAAATGCACACTAGTCTATGATGGATATGACTGTAAGTGTGTGTGAGGTGTGATCTCAGATAATTAGGTATGAAAGTAATTAAGGAAATCACGTAGTCAAATTAAAGATAACTGCAATATCAAACACAGTCATTTTTATAGTGGTTCGACTACTTGTCTACTCCACTCCCGATAACCGCACTCAACTCTTGAGTGTACCAGATTTCACTAAGGAGGTTTCAAAGCGGTTCACCTCAAACCTAACGTTTTAAATCAGGTTCACCTTCAACCTTTACAACCTACACCTAGGCTGACTGTTTATGCTCCCTGAGCAAGGGTCAACACATAGCACCCAGTTTTAAGCACACTGGCCAAGGATACACACAAGGAACCTCACTGTTTATGCTCTCACGAGCAAGGGTTAACACAACACACCCACTTTTAGGCACACTGGCCAAGGATCTTCCAAATGACCCTAACTGTTTATGCTTTCCACAGAGCAAGGGTCAACACAACGCACCCACTACGTACACTCCCGCTGGAGGCTTCCTACAAGGGCTTGAAGGGGTGAGAAACACTTTAGACCTAATCCTAAAAAGGAATGATCAAAAGTGTCCTCTGGACTCTAATAACTTATAGATAAGTGGATGAGTCCCATTCAGCACGTTGTCGAAGATCTCCTCCTTTGTTGACGGAGAATCTTCTGCTTCCTTGATCCACAACACAGATAATCTACCAATACAAGGCTTTGGGTTGGGTCAAGGTGAAGACGGAATCCTACTTTATAAAATATTTTCCTATAAGAAAGATAGAGTGATTCCAGTCATCTATGCATTCAAGGCATCCTAGCTTAATGATTTGCCATTAAGGTAGTAGTTGGAGGATCCTTGAATGTGGAAGTTCATTTCCCAATCCACTCTATTGAATATCAATGATGAGGGTGGATTGGAAGATGAACTCTCTTGAGAGAAAGGGCTTTGCGTAAATGATCTACGGTTAAACACTCAAAAGCACTCTCTTCTTTCTCTCATAACAACTAAAGAAAAACTCTCTATATATAGGCAAAAAGTTCCAAAGGATATAAAACGTTCACATTTATGACAGAGTTCGATATCATCGAGCAGGGTCGATATCATCGAGCAGGGTCGATATCATCGAGCGTATACTCTCAATTGTATCGACTTACTACTTGATGACACAAACTTAAATGTCATACCCTATTGAAACTTTTTACCAACTAATTGAGGGCATCGAAACACGTGTCGATGTCATCGGATTTCGAACTCTAATATTATTGATATGAGGATTGATTCCTCGATATTTGAAAAATGAGGGAGACTGGCTTTGAAATTTTTCAGGCCAAAAGATATGATCGAGGTACACTCAATATCATCAGAATTTGAATACCGATGATATCGAAGGCAGTGTCGATGCATCGACAAATCTAAAGGATTTTCCAGTAAGCTTGCTGGACAAGTTTATGTCCACTCTCGATGCCATCGATCCTGCCTCGATATCATCAATATTTGAATATCGATTCTATCGAGTGACCCTCGATCAGAAATAAAAACCATCTGAAAAATGTCGCTAAAAAGACTGTGTCCAAGACCGATATCATTGAAGGCTTTCCGATATCATTGATATTTGAATTCTGAGGATATCGAGGGTACTTCGATATATCGAAGATCTTCATGATTTTCCTATAAAAACAGGGACACAAATACTCTACTGTCGATTATATCGAGTCTACTTCGATAAACTCGAGATTCAAATATCGATGATATCGTCACGCCCCAAACTCGGAAAACGGGCTCACAAAATTTCGATTGCCGAATCCGGCGTCGATAACCTCCGTAGTGCCCCATTCTCGGATCCCGGCACTCACATGCCAGATTCCGATCCTGGGATCCTACAAGGAGGATTTTCGGTATGAATTTTTTTTTGTAATGGAGTATAACCACAAGCATAACCAAGTCACAAAACAACATCACCACATATCCATTATATCAAAAACTTTAAGTACAAAGCGGGAAGGGAAATACAAGGTATTCAAAAAGCTCCAAAATGATCAGATGTGCGCTCCTGCCTCAACGCTGCTGCTGTCTGACGAGACCTGCATGCAACAGTCATGCATAAGCTTACAAAAGCTTAGAGGGTGGTGTAAGTGTGTTTGCAAGACAAGCGCCAAGTGTACAATATCAGAGTAATGCGGAAATATGCGGGTAAGTCCACGAATGTAATCAGCTATACTAAAACGATGTGATGTAAGGCATGAATGCTATTGGCCATACTAAGGCCATGCGATGCGAAGCCTATGTAGCCAAATGTCATATGCGAGATGCAAAGCAAGCATGCCAGTCCTCATTAAGTACACATATTAGTATAGTTTCTCTCTGAATATCACCAGGGTCTAATACACCTCACACTGACTGCCTCCTCCCTAGCTGCACCGCCAAGCAAGTGGGAGAGATCACACTATCAGCTTGACCAGTAGTCTGCCAATACCTACCCGGCTCATCGATAGCGGACTCATTTGTGAGCTGGTCAAACTCAGCCTAGCTTATAGCCCCCTCACTCGGGCAGATAAGGCCGCACCCCCTTCCAACAGACCACGACACAGTGGGAGACGTGTCCTACTGGTATTCGGCACTCGGGCGCTCGTGTATCCACTCGGTCTAGACATTGGAGCATCTCCTGGTACTAAAAAGGTTCTGAGATTTTCACCTAAGGACATCCTAAGTACCCACAATGCTAGAGCCAATATTTCTGGTATCTGATACGACCATCCACGATGTGCTTATGGAGGCTACGACCTTAATGTCGCTAGGGCGTGCAGTGTTCAAGTCACCCATATGCGGAATGCATGAGTCACATCGTCAAATCATGCAGCAATCTGTGCGTACCACGCACTCATGTGGGGGCACTCCGTCTCATAAGCAGTCTCATAAATGCCTCAGCCCAACAGCTTATACTATGATCAAACATTCCTTATATCAAGCATACATATGATGCGTATGGGCATGTATCATGGAGCTATACTAAGCATGTTATAAAGTGATGAATTATCCTTACAATGCAGATGGGCCTAGATGGCCTACACACAACAAGTACGGCCTATCAATGTGCCCTAGGGAGAGTCGTAATGTGGACATTTAACTAACATTATATTTGCAATGTGGACGTCAAACCAACATTGCTCCCAAGGCATAGCCTGCCACAAACCATGGAGAAATCACGCATTGCAATGGACCCTAAGGACAACCCATCGGGCCTCGACCCATGGGCCTTAGATACATTAAATGGGTCGTATCACATGGGCCTTACATTTATCAAATGGGCCGCATTAATGGGCCTTATCAACGGGCCTTATGTACATTGCAATGGGCCATAACCCATGGGCCTTAGAATACATCAAAATGGGCCTAATCACATGGGCTTTATGTATCTCAAATGGACCACACCAATTGGGTCCCATGCATACCAAATGGGCCACACCCAAATATAAGTGGAGATAGTGATTTTTCCACCATTAAAGTTCCCAAAGCCCACCTTAACATTTATTTTCTATCCAATCTGGTCATAAGGTCACACAGACCTGGATTAAGAGGAAAACACATTTCCTAATAATCCAAACTTTTGTGACAATAAAGGATTTCAATGGAAGGGACTCAATCCCCATTATTATTTGCTATGTGGTCCACTTGATCCTGGATCTGCCTCATTCTTCAGCTCATGCCCAAAAATGAGCTTTCCAAATGGTTGGAAGGCTTGGATGCAACACATGCATCATGATGGATCCCATAGGTGGATGGATCTGACTCATCCTTTAGCTCATGCCCAAAAATGAGCTTGCAAAATGGATTGACGGTTTAGATGCAACACATGCATTATGGTGGACCCCATATAGATGGACATCATGAATAAAGCACACACGTGCTGGGGGGGTTTCCACCGTCCGCCTGGACGGTGTGAAGAAAACACATTCATCATAGTGGGCTCCACCGTCCGCTTGACGGTGGGAGACAAACACATACATCACTGTGGGTCTCATGTGGGGCCCACCATCATGTCTATATGCCATCCAATCCGTTGATAAGGTCACACGTTCCTGGCTGAAAGGGAAAAATAAATTTCATCTTGATCCAAAACTTCTATGGCCCAGAAAAGGGTTTCAAAGGTAGACGTTCAATCCCACTGTTTCCTCTGATGTGGGCCACCTGAGCCATGTATACGGCTGATTTTTGGGGTGGGCCCACTGCTGGAAGTGGCCCACCATACGAACAGGTTGGATAACAAATATACATCATGGTGGGGCCCACAGCTGGAGCTATGGGTCCCTGCCTACCGTTCGTCCACCAGCGTAGCACTGGCACCGCCTGCGTCTCTGACAGTAGCAGCGTCAGCTGCTGCGTGGTTATTTTTTAAAATCACGTATTCTCGCGATTTTTCACGCGTGGGGCCCGCATCGGAGGAATCCACTCCATCCATTACTCTCCATATCTCAAGACAAGCCAAATAAGCCCAATATTAAAGGGGTTTTGGTGTATAGAATCATCAGGTGATTTTTCAATGGTAAAAATCACAGTTTGCTATGCTATGGCCCACCAGAAATTCGGATTGACCCCGTTTTTTAGCTCAACGCCTAATATGGTATAAGGAAAGGGATGGACGGCGTGGATTGAATTTATACATTAAGGTAGGGCCTACACAAGCGGCCCACCCAAATAGCCTTGAACCAAGACTAATATTTATGTTTTCCTTTCAACGTCCAGCGTCCCTGGACGCTGGACAGTTTTGGCATAGTACATACATTTGAGGTGGGCCCCACCTATGGATGTGGGCCACTAAAAGAAAGGGTTGGATGGCATGGGAAATACATACATCAAGGTAGGGTCCATCCAAGTGGGCCACACGGCCACCTTATCACACAAAAAAATATAAATAAATAAAGAGAGAGAGAGAGAGAGAGAGAGAGAGAGAGAGAGAGAGAGAGAGAGAGAGAGGGACACGCGTGATGGAGGGACCCCGGCACTATGGGCCCTTCGTTTCAAGCATCCAACCATACATCAAGTGGGTCCCATTTCACATGGGCCCATCAATCAAAATCAACGGTGGAGATCCTTTCTCCACCGAAATAGAAGGTCTAGATGACCCCTTTTCAAGTTAGAAAATAAACATCATGATGGGGTCCATGGAGAATGGCCCCATCATGGAATGATCATGAAGATCAACGTGGGCCATCGGCCACATCTTAGGGTCCGAAGTGAGATCCATACCATTAATCGGTAGGCCTCACTTGGCCCATCATAAGAACATGAAAATCTAGCCTATAGAAGCACCCACCGTTCGATCTTCTCGGTCCGTTGGAACGCCAATCTCCTTATACTTCACTTTGATGGAGAGGATGAGAAATGAAGGGCTAGGATGAAGGATTTTTGGGATGGAAAGGTGGGCCACACAAATCGCATTTTTCTCTCCATGGGAAGGCTTGGACGTATGCACCTCTTGCTAGCTTAGGAGTTGTGTTAACAAATGAGAGAGAAAGAGAGAGTTGTAAGGAGAGAGAGTGATGGGTGAGGTGATGGTGTACTTGACATGTAAAGGTGTGTAAGAGAGAGGGTGAGAGAGAGAGTTGACTTAGTGGTTGCTTGGGGATGGGGTGAAAGGTGATGTGTACTTGATATGAAGTGATTGATTGGACATGATGTAGAGATTCTCTTGGGATTACAAACACACGACGTTTTCTTCAAAATAAACGTCGGCCCACATCTCCTTGCCAGGGTATCGGATTGGTGCGCGAGACGTGGCATCGGAACCACGGCGACGGTACGGTCGCAATGGTACAAGTCTCGAATCGAGCAGACGTTGGTATGTGGGACCCAGCTTAGGATTGTGCGTAAACGTCGGATATCGGTCGAGGATTGCCGGAATTCGATCGGAAGGACCGCGGAAGCATACGGAACGGTACAGACTATGATACGGGTCTTACAGATATGAGAATCGATACATCGATAATTTCGTCCAGATGTATATGCAGTTGCTGGACACTTTATGTCCTCATTCGATTGTATCGATTGAGTTTTCGAGGACATCGACAGCACATCTCGATTTTATCGAACCTGATATCGCTAAATCGACAGAGCTAGAAAACTTAAAGATTTTTTTGATTTTGTAAAAAAAATTTTCTAACCTTAAAAACCCTATGATGTTCTAATTTGTTTTAAGGGTTTTTATATACCTTGAGTTTTAGGACATAGGATGTGAGGCTTAGATTTACCTGTGGTGAGTTCATGCACACATCCGGTTGAGGCAGATGCTTTGATCAATCTTCCTATAAGGCTCTGCAGTCTAACTGACTCAACACTCACGCTAATTGACAAACCAGGGCACTTTTAATCTCCCCCTTTGTCAATTATGTGACAAAATACCAAAACACCCTAGAACAGCTTCTATACCTACATCCTAAATTGTGTGTACATGTTCTTTACACAATTGTACAATACTAACAATGACATATACACAAAACATTTAGAAGCTACTCCCCCTGACTTCAAATTCCCCCTCGCTTGGTGCAACTGCCCTCCCCCTAACACTTGCAACACCATACACAAGCACATACACATTTCCTGTTAGGGTGTTTGAACTGTTCTCCCCCTTTTTGTCAGTCATTGACAAAGATAAATATAGCAGTTGATATTGACTGAAGTTAAGGCAACTTAGGAGAACCAACATTCCGAGAGCATACATATACAAAAGATAGATGTATAATAATCAAATCAGTGTAAGCAGACATCATTTACAGAACCTATGTATGCATATTAGATCAAATAGAGCAGTGATAAAAGCAAAAAAAATAAAAAATAAAAAATACCAAAAACATCATATGCATTCCATATTAGAAACTAAATAAACCAGGGAGGATAATCATGGTGGTAAAAATGTGAATTATACCTAGTCATGTTCAAAATATCCAAAACAACCATACATATTGCCCAAGATTGATAGTAACACAAAACATCAAAAAAATATGCCTCACTCAGAGGATATTATAAAAAAACTTTTCAAACTTTGTAAGTTAGTAATGTATCACACCTATATATGAGCGAAGGTCATTCAAAAAGATATTTATAGCCTAAGCATTTCAGGGAGAATCCAGGTATGTGATGCATTGGTCATACTATAGACAATAAAAAACCTTCACTGTGCTGGTAAGACATTCAGAATTTGTTCTGTAGCGTGTTGCAGAGTCACCAACCTGGTTTTGATCTCCAATAGACAGGCTTCACAATCATCTAGCTGCTTCATTATATAAGATTGTCTATTAAGCAGATCCTGTATAGTGTCATGTTGGGTGACAGCTTGAATGTTCTCAACTGAGAAGGGGCTGTGCACAGGATGGCCTTTGTCTGAGCTTGAATCGATTTTTCCCCCACGAGATGAGTTGGCAACGATGGTGCAGATGTCTTCATGATTAAGCCAAGTGCATGGGTGTGGAAGATCGTTAGTAGGAGGCAGCCCAAATTGTCGTGATAGCTTGAACACAAGACATGAGAATGGAAGTGTAGTGATGGATTCATCTGAAGACACCTGAATTAATTGTTGAAGAATGAGGGCGGGTAGGCAGATGTGAATACTAAGATGAACATCATATAAAACATTTAGAATGTATGGAGAAAGCTTATTTCTAGAGACTTCACAGGGATAGACATTTGTGTTGAAAATGCTGTGAAGGATTTTGTATGCAGGATTGAGGTATTTAACATGAAGAGCATTCTTTGCATTTCTCGGTATAGTAGCACCATCACATAGTGCGCGAGTAACTTCTCCCCATACACCAAGACCATTCATATTTCGTTCTGATATAGGTATCCTAGTGACCGCTACCCCAATCAACCGACTTATTAGTCTAGGGGTGATGTGCTCCATCCGATTTATGACAGCGACTGAAATGATTGGAGGATTATTCTCAACATTGTAGATCAAACTCAAAAACTGATGCACCAGATTATGCTGAAATCCTCTACCAAAATTCATGATATTCCTCCACCTAATTAGTTCTAAGATACCAAGAAACCCAAAAGGTTTAATGTATTTTCTCTGAATAGTTCGTTCTGTGATAAAGTTTAAGTTGAGACAAGGAGATGAGTCAGTTACACTCTTCTTACCTTTCTCATTCTCCGTTGAGACATGTTGTGTAGGAACCCCGCCTTTAGACATTTTTGCTTGAGAAGAGAAACCTGTTCTGAGAAATGCAATCCCATCCTAAGATCAACCAGTGAGTCTCCTTTTCCGTTCTTCCATTTTTAATTCAGCGGTAACCGTCAATATAATTGAACATCGTTTCGATGACATCGGGGAACCTTATTTGATATTTTCAATGAAGATCAGAGGGAAGTCCAACCGTCCCGACGATTCAGCTTTTTGAGAGTTCGTCGATGGTATCGATTTATAGTCGATGTAATCGAACCAATTACTCAATGTATCGATAGGTATCTCAAAGGTGAATGTTTTCAATTTTCAATATTCAGACAACCTTTCATGTATACTATTAGTACATCTATGTATTGATTGTATACACAACAAAATTTTGTACAAGCATTGTACAAGTCAAAATTATAAACATGAAGATGTTTATATAAAAAAAGGATTGGGGTGAGAAACCTTAGATATATCATTAAAAGCTCAGCAAAATTGTATTATTTTAGCAAAAATATCTAGATCTTGATGCATGACCTGGATTTGTTTTCTCTATGTTCAGTATTTCTAGGCATGAGGATCATCCTTTCCTTTACCTTTGATGACATAACAATGGTTATTTGTGCGAGAACCCTTCATTACTGATTTTCCTAAGAGGTCCAGGATTTCACATTTTTCCTTGTTGAATGTAACCACATGCTTAGTGTTACATATTTGAGAAATGCTTAAAAGATTGTGTGTTAATCCTTTTATGCAGAAGGCATTCTCATTTTTGAGCAACTGGATTCCTCTAATGATTCCCTGTCCAATTACCTTAGTGGTGCTTCTGTCTCCATAGGTGACTATCCCATTATTAAGATCTAAATAATTTGTAAGGAGGGATTTGTCACCTGTGACATGTCTTGAACACCCGCTATCCAGATACCACTTAGTTTCATTGCGTGGCATATGGTTTGAATAAGTAACTAGACAATTCTTCTTTTCTCTTGGGACCCATTTTGTGATAGGATTTTTAATAGTGGTAGATTTTGTTTTCATGTTCAATTTGACCACTTGATTCAATTGCTCTATGTTAGTCATTTTAGGTGGTGGTGGATGTGAATCTATTTTATCCATATTCCTAGGTGGACTCATGACATTTTGTACTTCTCTGGTTGGTTTGAATTTTCCAATAAGCTTTCGACCAAAGTAATGTTGAGGCCTCCTAGGTGTCAAGCATTTAACCTGATAATGACTCGAATCACCATATAAACGACAAACTAGAGTAATTCTTCTATTACTACTTGAGGTAGCATATTTTCCAGTTGTTGGTGCTCCATTTCCAGTCTTTGTTTCATATCCTAAGCCGCTCTTGTCTTTTCCAGGTTTTCCCATACCTAAGAGTTTTTCTAACTTCTCCCCACTCTGGAAAAATTTGTAGTTTATCTTATCAATTTTTTTGGATTCCTCTAAAACAAACAGGTGTGTATGATTTTCGTTTTGAAGGAGCATGTTTTTGTCTTTTAATTGCTCAACCTGTTTGTTTAGTTTTCCAGACTCGTATTTAAGGAAGGTGTTAATTCTTTCAAGTCTATCATTATCTGAGTGAGATTGCTATAAATCATTGATTAGGTGAATATTAATTTCGAGAGTTTTATCCAAATCTTTTTGCAACAATTCCTTTTTGTTCTTAGATATTCTAAGTCTTTTAATAACTTTGATGCTATGAATGTTCAGTTGATTGTAAGCATCTTGTAGCTTGTTTTGTTCTTCTTCTTCTTCCTTTTCAGTTTCCTCATTATCTGACGGAAATGATTCAGTGACTTTTAGTTTTGACACATTCTCAGTTGTAATGGGGATGATTGGAGTAGTGGAGACCATAAGGATTTTCAAAGATTTTTGGTCTCCATCGCTCTCTGAGTCGCTAGATTCTGAGTCTGACTCCTCCGTATCATCCCACGTGGCAGCCATTGCTTTACCTTTTATTTTTTTGTTTGGGCATTTGGTAGATAAGTTTCTATACTTCTGACAGGCATAACATTGTGGTTCTTTGGTCTTTTTACCAAATTTACCTGTAGAAAGTTTGTTGTCCACTCTTCTTCCTCTGGAAGGACGGCCACGATTCTTTTGAAAGTACTTCCTGAATCGTTGTGCCAGCAAGGCCACTTCTTCATCTTCATCTTCCTTTTCGCTTCCACTGTCCTCATTCGTTGTTATCTTTGAAGTTTTTAAGACAGTTGTTTTGGATTTTTGGATTTGTTTGAAGTGTAGTTCAAAAGTTTGTAGGGAACCTACCAGTTCTTCTACTTTCATTTCATCAATATTCCTACACTCTTCAATAGTTGTTACTTTGGGATTAAATCGTTCTGGCAGTGATCTAAGTATTTTCCTACAGATTTTTGAAGCCAGAACTTTTTCTCCCAATCCACCCATGGAGTTGCAAATGATATTCAACTTTGTGAAAAACTCCATAAAGGTCTCATGCTCTTCCATTTTGAGACTTTCGAACTGTGAAGTCAGGAGTTGAAGTTTAGATCTCTTCACAGTGCTTGTGCCTTCATGGGTTGTTTCCAATAGATCCCATGCTTCTTTCGATGTTCCACACATACTTATTTAATTAAAAATATCTTGGGACATGGCACATTAGATGGCGTTCATAGCTTTAGCTTTAGCAGTTTGTTTTTCTTTATCGAACGTCGTCCACTTCTCTTTGGGTTTGAGTTTTGTGATGGTTGTGCCACTATTAAGTACAATTTGTTCAGATGGTGGCACATATCCACTTTCAACTATATCCCAAACATCATGATCCAAAGATCTCAGAAAGTAGTGCATTCTAGCCTTCCAATATACATAATTTGAGCCATTAAATACTGGAGACCTAATGACCGATGAGCCCTCTCCTTTGGCCATATTCCAAACTTCAGTCAAGATCGCTCTCTAGGCGGTGAAGCCCTTAAAGAGAGACTTGGCTTTGATATCAATTGAAATTGCGGTAAAAACCACTTTAGTTGAAGTAGGAATATGCCAATTATGTCCTAGAGGGGGCTGAATAGGACTTTTTAATAATTTTATGATATTTTAAAATCCTATCACACTAATCCTAACAATAAGCATATATTAGGATTACTCAAGAGTAACAGTACTGGCTTCCAAGCCTGGTAGAGGATCCAACTACAAACTATTTAAGAGATGAACAAAATACAAACTAGTCTATGATGGGTATGACCGTGAGTGTGTGTGAGGTGTGATCTCAGATAATTAGGTATGAAAGTAATTAAGGAAATCACATAGTTAAATGAAAGACAACAATAATCTCAAACATAGTCATTTTTATAGTGGTTCGACTACTTGTCTACTCCACTCCCGGTAATCGCACTTAACTCTTGAGTGTACTGGATTTCACTAAGGAGGTTTCATAGTGGTTCACCTCAAACCTAAGGTTTTAAATTAAGTTCACCTTCAACCTTTACAACCTACACCTAGGCTGACTGTTTATGCTCCCTGAGCAAGGGTCAACTCATAGCACCCGGTTTTAAGTACACTGGCTAAGGATCTACACAAGGAACCTCACTGTTTATACTCTCACGAGCGAGGGTGAACACAACGCACCCACTTTTAGGCACACTGGCTAAGGATCTTCCACATGACCCTAACTGTTTATGCTCTCCACGGAGCAAGGGTCAGTACAATGCTCCCACCACGTACACTCCCGCCGGAGGCCTCCTACGAGGGCTTGAAGGGGTGAGAAACACCTTAGACCCAATCCTAAAAAGGAATGATCACAAGTGTCCTTTGGACTTTAATAACTTACAGATAAGTGGATGAGTCCCATTCAGCACATTGTCGAAGATCTCCTCCTTTGTTGACGAAGAATCTTCTGCTTCCTTGATCCGCAACATTGATGATGTACTAATACAAGGCTTCGGGTTGGGTCAAGGTGAAGACGGAATCCTACTCTATAAAATATTTTCTTATAAGGAAGATAGAGTGATTCCAGTCATCTATGCATTCAAGGCATCCCAGCTTAATGATTTGCCATTAAGGTAGTAGCTGGAGGATCCTTGAATGCGGAAGTTCATTCCCCAATCCACTTTATTGAATATCAATGATGAGGGTCGATTGGAGGATGAGCTCCCTTGAGAGAAAGGGCTTTGAGTAAATGATTTACGGTTAAATACTCAAAAGCACTCTCTTCTTTCTCTCACAGCAACTAAAGATAAACTCTCTATATATAGGCAAAAAGTTTCAACGGATATAAAACATTCACATTTATGACAGAGTTCAATATCATCGAGCGTATACTCTCGATTGTTTCGACTTGCCACTTGATTACACAAACTCAAATGTCATACGCTATTGAAACTTTTTGCTAACTAATCAAGGGCATCGAAACACGTGTCGATGTCATCGAATTTCGAACTCCTATATTATCGATACGAGGATCAATTCCTCGATATTTGAAAAATGAGAGAGACTGACTTTGAAATTTTTTAAGCCAAAAGATATGATCGAGGTACACTCGATATCATCAGAATTTGAATACCAATGATATCGAAGGTAGTGTCAATGCATCGATAAATCCAAAGAATTTTCCAGTAAACTTGCTGGACAAGTTTATGTCCACTCTCGATGCCATCGATCCTGCCTCGATATCATCGATATTTGAATATCGATTCTATCGAGTGACCCTTAATCAGAAATAAAAACCACCTGAAAAATGTTGCTGAAAAGACTGTGTCCAAGACCGATATCATCGAAGGCTTTCCGATATCATCGATATTTGAATTCTGAGGATATCAAGGATACTTCGATATATTGAAGGTCTTCATGATTTTCCTATAAAAAACAAGGACACAAATACTCTGTTATCAATTATATCGAGTCTACTTCGATAAACTCGAGATTCAAATATCGATGATATCGATATGGGAATCGATACATCGATAATTCCGTCCAGATGTATATGCAGTTGCTAGAAACTTTATGTCCTCATTCGATTTTATTGATTGAGTTTTCGAGGACATCGACAACACATCTCGATTTTATCAAACCTGATGTCGATAAATTGACAGAGCTAGAAAACTTAAAGATTTTTTGATTTTGTAAAAAAAGTTTTCTAACCTTAAAAACCCTATGATGTTCTAATTTGTTTTAAGAGTTTTTATATACCTGGTGTTTTGGGACATGGGATGTGAGGCTTAGATTTACCTGTGACGAGTTCGTGCACATATCCGGTTGAGGCAGATGCTTTGATCAATCTTCCTATAAGGCTCTGTAGTCTAGCTGACTCAACACTCACGCTAATTGACAAACCAGGACACTTTCAATTTGTAACACCCCGTACTTTCCAGTACTCGGGTGTCACCAAGTAACCTAACTTAGTACAAATACCAACTTAACTTGAACATTTACGTTCATTCTCGTCTAAATCCAACTGGTAGGAAGATCTTCATTCGTAGATCGAGCCATTTGACCCTCTAAGCATAGGACTAGTGGTTAGATCTCTACTTATAGGGTCTTTAGGGCACGTAAATCTAGTGAGGAGAGTGTCTGAAACACTTGTGTTTTGGATCTCAAAATCTGACCGTTGGAATTATAGATCAATCACGGGATTCGAGGTAGATCATTCGATTTAGGCCTCACATCATGCAATGATGGATCTGATCATCAAAACTAGTAATTAAATCCATCCAAGTTACTCTTGGATCGTCGATGAACCGTTCTGAGATAATCCATCCGTTCAAACCCATGATCGTTCATTCAATTGAAAAGTATGGACCATTAATTGTAGAAATAACTGTCGGATTTGCCCTAAATCGAGTTACAAACCAGTAGGCATGTTGATGATCAGATCTGGAATAATTTGACCATCAGGTGATCAGGAAATCACAATATGAACCCAAGAATAAACATTGCATAGCCCATCTGTACAAGATGACATCAATTTAAAATAAAGAGAGTGGCCTTGGGTGGCCCACAAGTTAGATGAGTGGCGCTGATTTCATGATTGGGCCACATAAAACCGTCAGATCTTCGTGAATCCTTAAACAAGACCCAAAATCAAGATACGCTGCCCACCAAAGCTTTGGATCCACCTCATCTTTGGTCAAGCGTCCAAAGATGACCCATATAGTCGAATGGATGTAGTGGATTTCCCCACAAACACTACTGTGTACATGCACTCGATGTGCACGGGTCCGGGGAGGCGGGTCAAAGCACGCTGACCCGATGAGAGAGGATTTCTCACGCTCCTGCCAGCGACGAACGAGGGACGTTCGTTTTCTTCGATCATGGCCCACCATCATTGTCCAAAAGTACGATCTGAACCGTCCATTTGATAGGGGGTCCACGTCTGACCAAAAAAATGTCAACCTCTCACAGGCATGCTCACGCATCCGAGCATTGTGCCCAGTGCAAGTACGGTTGGTGGGAGAAAATTTTCGAAAACAGGAATTATGGCCTGCTATTGCCAAGATGGCAGTACGCATGCGCGTCCCTCCTTCCATCTCGACCGTAAGTCTGGGAGAATCCCAGCCCTTCAACCAAACCTTAAGGTTAGGGTTTCTTCCACAGCAGAGAGAAAACAACGGCTGGTTTTCTCTCTTACCAGCAGTATTCGAGGTCTGACGTGAAACAGGGCATCCGGGCCATTTATTCTCATCCAATGGCCCAGAAGGATTAGTTTTTCCTATAAGATAGAGGAGGAAATGTCTCTTCTCCTATCCTTTTACAAAAACCATAGAAACCGGCCGTTTCCTTTCTTCATTAGAACCCACCACTCATATCTTCTCCAAGCTTCGATGAAGCTCATTGGCAAGATCTCTAGGGTCCTCACGGACTGCCTGATAGAGTCGGATTTGAAGGAAAGGTGGTGATGGCGAGGACGCCATTAAGGGCAGCCGTCCTCTTCCTCGCCATTCTACCGCACCTGGCGATTCAAATTGAGTCGAGTCTGGACCAAGTCTGGCCGGACTTGGCGTCCATTGTTGGACGGTTCCAACTAGGAGAGAAGCAGGAGAAAAATAGGAAGAAGGGAGAGAAAAGCAGGAGACAGCTTCGGTGCCGCACTGAGCTATCCCTTTCTGTTAGACTCAATCCGAGTCTGTCGAGTTGGGCTGTGATTGGGTCGAGTCTAGGCTCGTTCGGCCATGCAAGGACTGGAAACAGAGGAAGAGAAAGAAAGGTTGATGCAGGAGGAGCAGATGAAAGAAGAAATGAAGGAGGGAGAGAAGGAGAAAGTAGCAAGGTGGCTGGTTGCTACTCGACTCGAGCGTGTTGGGGACCATGTTGTGCCTGCGTTGTGGGGTTTTGGGCTGTGTCTAAGACGAGTCCAGATGCTCCTAGACCTACAGCAGATGAGAAGAAGCAGAGAGAGAGAGAGAGAGAGAGAGAGAGAGAGAGAGAGAGAGGCCAGGGGCTGTCCTAGCCAAACCGAGTCAACTCGGATTGGGACCAGGTTACACCGTTGGCTCATTAGCTGGTTGAGTCCAGCAACTCCGCTGGATGTGGGGTCTTGAGTGAGGAGAAAAGAAGAAGAAAGAGAGAGGAAGAAAAGGAAGAGGAGCGCGAGTCGAGATGCACTACCGAGCCAACTCGGCTGAAACTTGCCAAGTTGAGCTATTGGGAGCAAATCGAGCTTGCGGCTCGAACCAAGTCAACAAGGTGAGAATTTTCTTTTCTTGTTATCTATCAGATTCGTCATTAGTTACTTTTGTTATTAATAATATCGTTATTATTTTCTATCTGTGTAACGATTAATGTTATTTTAATGCTATTGAATAGAAATTATAATTAATATTACAATGTATTAATTAGTGTTGTTGTTATTACTATCATCAATTATAATTCTATTATTAATTATCATCATAATGATTTTTATTACTATGTTAGCTAATATAAATTATAACACTAATGCTAATAGTTATCTTGTAATTATTAAGTTTATATTGTAATTAATGGTACACCAACTAGAGTTCAAATCCTAGAATCTAAGTTTAGGACTAAACTCAAAGATGAAACCCTAATTATATGTCAAACCCTAAGAATAATCAATTCAAATCCTAGGTTAAGACTTTAACCCCAAATAGTGTGTAAAGTTGGATCTAACTGTACAACTTTGCAATTTATGGTAGGATTTGATTCTAAGGGAATGCACCTCCTAGCGATGACACAGGCAGTTCAAAACATAAGTTGGTGATTTCTTCCCCTTAAGCTTTCCATTTTCAAATTAATTTATGTATTAGTTTTTATTAGATTCACAAATGTAATCTCATGACATGCGATCTCTTACATTAGTTATAAAGTCTTAAGATGTGATTGGTATTTGAATTATAGTTGGTAATTATGACAGCATGTAATAGTTACTCACATAATAGTTTCTGTTTAAATCTTAATTGATAATTCATGCCATGACTTGTTGCAATTATGAATCAAATGCTTAACATATGTCTGTCATGATATAATTATATGCTTTCACATGAGTTGTTGTAAGTCGTTAATAGAATCCAATTCACTACATCAAATAGTGGAAAAACACCACTTGTATATGTGAACCCATACTTAGGATGTAACAAGACAGAGTGTGGAATGGAATGGACTCTCGATTGGAGGTTATGTGGGACATGGAATATTAATGTGGAATTTACCATCCATAGGTCATACGGCTTGAGTGGCCTAGAAACGACTTCTTTAACCACTCTGGTTTAATCTTGTCTGACCCCTTTGCTGTTTCGATTTAATGTATCGAGCACCCCTTTACCACTGCGATTTAACGTCGGTCCCATGTTTTAATAATTGCCTTGCGTGCCTTCGATGGCCTATAACCATGCGATGGTAATCCCTAATTATCGAATTTGATTGACCACTGGTCGATGGGCATCCATTAAACATCCTAAGATGGGAGAACCTCATGAGCCGGGGATGGTGGTCATGAGACACTATGCCCGAGCTGTCGGCCTCCGCTGGCTGACGAGCCCCCCATAGTGACCATTGAGTTACTCAAACCGGCTGATTGTAAATAGAATAATAATGGTTTGACTAATCATGCATCCATAGTATATTGGCGATAATGGGTGGCTAATTTTGGATACTATAGCACGTGCCCTTTTTATTGGGGTATTGTTTTGCTAGCTCCCAGACCACCGACTATTGAACTTGGTCACTATGCTGTACGAGTTATGCTATGCTAGTGACCTACGTACATGATATGTACGATGACTTGATAACATGCTGTATGAGATATGCTACGCTGGTGACCAGTCATATGCATGGGTGGCAAGCCCAAGTCTGACTGGATGAGCATCCCCAAGTCGATGTGCATTCATGCATTTAAAAAGACTGCATCATGTATAGTTTTGATTGCCTTGTTGTTTTTAACTATGCTTAGCTAAGGCGGTGGTGTGCATTCTTGAGGGGAATTCACACTGAGTTGGCCACTCATCCATCAAATATTTAACCGTACAGGTACAGCAGGTGGTCTAGATGATATTCATGTTCATATTGATGAGGAGCAGGGTACCATTATCGAAGATGCCTCATTGTGTTGCTAAGAGTGGCTACGTGCTTTTATAGCTCAAGATTTGCTATAATTTACTTTGTTTAATATGCGATGTTATTTCATTTTGTAATTATAAGTATTGGGACATTGGTTTGTATAGGTCATTATGTGCAGCCTCTTATATATTATAAATGTAATTGCAAACTTTCCTTTATGTTGATTTATCCATTCTACGCTAAATTGCTAACTCTGATAAAAATAAAAAATATATGGAATTTGGCTCTCTATAGGTTAACACTCATAGGTTAACACTCGGGTTTTTGGGAAACAAGTCATCTACTCGGGTCCTAAAAAACTCGGGGCGTTACGTAATTACAAGAGAAAAAGAAAAAGGAAACAAGTACATGGAAGATCCGACTAACACGAACATTCAATAAATGTAAGGATGGTAGCCATGAGTCAATAATTCTTTTAAGCATTGCCTAAATCCTAGAGGTAGGATACCATTTCGCACAACCTTAAGGGGATCGAGACCCTTAGTACAAAAATTGGGTATGGCATCTGACCAAGTGAAAATTTTTGATTCTTATATCTATGAACACAATAAGCCCAAACCACCCTCACACAGATAGACAAACACTTCTCACAAATTTTCATTTCCTTCCATCTCATTTCATGCATAATTTTTCAAAAGACATATAAAAAAGTTCATTTTTCTTCACTAATAAATATTCAAAGAAGAAATAAATTCATACAAGGCTTTTAAAATAAACATCCTCCACTCCTCTAATTAACTCACGGGGTGCCTCCCACAAGCGCCCTTCTCTAGGTCATCCCCCTAAAGGTAAGTATCTCTCCCCGTGCTTTAATAATTCAATCCTCTTTTTAAAACGCTCTCCCCCTTCTTGCAGGCATTAAAGCCTCCTCAACCACAAAGTAATCTCACTCATTGGCACGAACCAATGTGCAAAAATGGGATGGTCAGCATGCTATGGCCTCTAAGATCACATCATTAATAATAATAAAAAAACACAAGAATCTAGACATAATGTGATAACTTTACCTTTCAATAAAAATAGGCATCGATCACAATCTTTGGATTACTGTTCTATGGTCTAGATCTTCTCTAAAAAATATTTCAAAAATGGTTTAATAAAAACCAACCTCGATTGCAATCGTTGGATTACGATTCATTGGTCCGATTCTTCTCTAAAAAATATTTCAAAATTGCTTTAATAAAAACTGGCATCGATCATAATCGTTGGATTGTGATTCGATGGTCCAGATCATCTTTCCAAAATATAAAAAATGCTTTAATAAAAACCAACCTCAATCGCAACCATTGGAATATGATTTGATGGTCTAGATCTTCTCTAAAAAATATTTAAAACTACATAAATAAAAATCAGCCTCAATCGTAACTATTGGGTTATGATTCGATGGTCTAGATCTTCTTTATAAAATATTTGAAAAATGTTTCCATAAAGCCTGCCTTGATCACAACCGTTGGATTGCAATTCAATGGTCCAAATCTTCTTTTCAAAATATTTCAAAAATGTTTCAATAAAAATTGGCCTTGATACCAATTGTTGGTTGTAATTTAATGCCCAGGATTTTCTTTCCAAAATATTTTTAAAATGCTTCAACAAAAACCAGCCTCAATCGCAATCCTTATATTACATTCAATGCTCTAGATCTTCTTTCCAAAATATTTAAAAATTGACCTCAATTGCAGCTGTTGGATTACAATTCGATGGTTTGGATCTTCTCCCAAACCTATTTAAAAAATGATTCAATAAAAATTGGCCTCAATCTCAATGGTTGGATTGTGATTTGATGGTCTGGATCTTCTTTCCAAAATATTTCAAAAATGCTTCCGTAAAAGCTGACCTCGAACAATCGTTGGATTGCGATTCGATGGACCAGGTATTCTTTTCAAAATATTTAAAAAATACTTCAATAAAAATTGGCCTCAAGCACAACCATTGGATTGTGATCTGATGGTCCAGATCTTCTATTCAAAATATTTTAAAAATTCTTGAATAAAAACTGGCCTCGATCGCAACCATTGGATTGCGATTTGATCATTCAGATCTTCTCTAAAAAATATTTTAAAATGCTCCAATAAAAGCCGGCCGTAATCACGATTTGTAATAATTTGAATGAATCTCGACCTTCCAATTTTAACCGTTGATCGACATACCAAACTAATCTAATATGACTATTGATTTACATCCAATCTCAACCGTTGATTTGAACATATCTAAATCCAACCATCCATTAATTAATAAATTTAACCATGCATTTGACCATCCATCCAACGATGCACCCATCTAACCATCTATATGCTTAGAAAATCCGCCCATCCATACTTCCCACCACCAAATTGATCATCCATCTTGCTAAGTTGTATGGCCACCTACAATCCGACCCATTTATTTGACAACAAACCTAATGTGGGGTCCATACTAAAGGTGTACACGCCGCTTCTTCTAAAAATCACCATTCATCATCATTTTTGTTTAACCTATCCTCATAATACCCATCCATCTCACCACCAATCCACATGTATATCATAAAATCTAGACCTTGATCACACACGAGCCCATATAACCGTATATGTATCCGTCCATTTATCCATACATCCATTCGTCTATGTATGCATTATAGCTTACACACCATGTACAACCATCACATGCACACACACCTTTTACACATGTGGCATGCATGCACCATATGTATATACCTCATGTCCACACACGTGGCACATATACGACACGTGCACAACATGTGATCCATGAAAATCAAGCAATATGGAGCACGTGCTTTAAATGGAATGAAAAAGGTAACATAAGAAAGAGAAAACGTAATAGTAGTTAAGGTGCCTCTTTCACATGTGCTACACATGAAAGAAGAGCTTGTAAAAGAGAGATAGAAGAGAGAGAGAGAGAGAGAGAGAGAGAGAGAGAGAGAGAGAGAGAGAGAGAGAGAGAGAGAGAGAGAGAGAGAGAGAAATAAAAAAAACTTCTGCTTACTCACGTGAGAAAGAGAGGGAGAGAGAGAGGAAGAAAAAAAGAGAGAGAAAGAAAGAGAAGAAAAAAATATAAAAGGAAAAAAAGCCAGTAGTAGGGGGAGATGACCGTAAGCAAGTATGAGTCCAAATTTGTTGAACTATCTCTTTTTGCACCATATATGATTTAAGATGAAGCTCGCAAAGCTAAGAAGTTTGAGCGGGGTCTGAGAGGTCAATTCGTAACAAGCTGACTCTACTTAAGCTTAGATTGTATGCTAATTTAGTAGAACATGCTTTAATGATAGAGCAAGACAACGAAGAATTCTGGAAAAGTTGCAACCAGAAGAGAGAAGTGAAGAGCAATGCTAGGGCTACACTGAATAAATCTCAAGCATAGGGCGATGCTTCCAAGAAGTAGAAGATGACAGTAACAAATGCCTTAGCTCCAACTCAACCAACCAATTGATTTGTAGGTAAATGTTATAATTGTGGAATGGAGGGCCACTCTAATCGTTTTTGTAGACGATTACCTCAGCAGCCACATTTTTAGGTGCCCCAATAGATACACCCGAGACCTCAACCACAATATTAAGCACCTCAACCAGATTACCAGACACCTCCATATCATCAAGCACCGGAATAGTATCAGAGACCTCCACAGCAGAGACCCCCTCAGCAGCAACAACACTCACAACAACAACAACATCAGCCGAGGTAGGAAGGCCAGGGTGCTCGACAACTGGCCTGGGGTTGTGTGTTTGCTGTAGTACCACCACACACAAATGCTAATGGAGCAGTGGTGGAAGGTACTGTAATTATCTATTCCTCATTCTTTTATTTCAACTCTTTTCATGCATACATTGGGTTTATCTCCTGAATTCCTAGATAATAATTTAGTAATTGCTACACCAATAGGAAGCTCCGTATTGTTAAATCAAATATGTAGATCTTGCCCTGTCATGTTTGGAGATTCCGTATTGTTAGTTGACCTTATTGTGTTAGAGATGCAAGAGTTCGATGTTATTCTGGGAATGGATTGGTTGGCTTCGTTCCATACAAAGTTGGATTGTTTTGAGAAGACTGCGACCTCTCTATTCATGGACGACTGAGACTCCAGTTTCTTAGAAAGAAAAAGGACGGACCGTTATGTGATTTCTTAGCACTTTTGGAAGACGAACCACAGGAAGTGGGTATCGATCAAATTCCAGTCGTACGTGAGTTTTTAGACATATTTCAAAACATACCGGGGTTGCCTCCAAGAAGAGAGAACGATTTTGGTATAGATCTTATACTCGAAATATCACCGATCTCCATGGCACCATACCGTATGACACCAATATAACTAAAGGAATTGAAGGAGTAGATTCAAAAGTTATTGGAGCAGAGTTTTATTTGGCCGAGTATGTCACCGTGGGGTGCGCTAGTCTTATTTTTGAAGAAGAAGGATGACTTAATGAGATTATATAATGATTACGCCAGCTGAACAAGGTCACCATTAAAAACAAGTACCCACTACCTAGGGTAAATGACCTTTTTGACCCGCTAAAGGAAGCCAAGTTTTTCTTTAAAATAGATTTGTGGTCAAGATACCACAAGCTTAGAATTAAGGAAGTGGATATACCAAAGACAACCTTTAGGACTCATTATGGCCACTACAAGTTTTTTGTAATGCCATTTGGGCTAACAAATGCACCATAAGTATTTATGGACTTGATGAACATGATATTTAAGCCACATTTAGATCAATTTGTCATAATATTCATAGATTATATTCTTATATATTCTAAGACCCAATAAGAGCATGAGCAACATCTTAAAGTTATTCTTCAAACCCTATAGGAGCACCAGTTGTATGCTAAATTTGAAAAGTGTGATTTTCAGAAAAAGGAAGTGAAAATTTTGGGCCATGTAGTTTCCAAGAAGGGTGTGTAGTAGACCCATCAAAGGTGGAAGTAGTATTGAAGTGGGAATAGCCCACGAGTGTGACCAAAATATGTGGTTTTCTTGGTCTAGTGTGGTATTATCAAAGATTTATCGAAGACTTCTCTTGGATTGCGGTACTGTTAACCCAATTAACCATGAAGGGTGTGAAATTCATTTGGGATGATGCATGTGATCAAGCATTTTTAGAGTTAAAGATCTAATTGATAATAGTGCCTGTCCTCACCATTCCTCGAGTGGTGAAAAGTTTGTAATCTTTAGTGATGCATCGTATAGAGAGTTAGGTTGTGTCCTTATGCATCAAGGTAAGGTCGTAGCCTATGCCTCTAGGCAGTTGAAAGTACATGAGCATAATTACCATACTTATGATTTGGTGTTGGCAGTTATAGTTTTTGCTCTCAAAGTGTGGAGGCATTATCTATATGGGGAGAAGTTCGAGTTATTTTCAGACCATTAGAGTCTGAAGTATCTTTTCTCTCAGAAAGAGTTGAATATAAGGCAACGTTGGTGGATGAAATTCTTGAAGGATTATGACTTCACCCTCCAATATCATCCAGGTAAAGTTAATGTAGTAGCAGATGCCTTAAGTCGTAAGCTACAAGGAGTAGTCGTTCACCTCATGATTCGGCAGCGGAAGATGTTAGATATGTTGAAGGATTTTGATTTCTAATTAAATCCATAAACATTTGTAGCTCGTCTCTTTAACCTTGCCGTTTAACCCCCCTTAATTAGTAATGTTATAGAGGCTTAACAACAAGATTCATGGCTGCAAGCTAGAGTAATAGAAGTTGAAGAAGGTGGTAAGTCGGAATGGAAAATTGGTACAATGGTGGATTAAGGTTCTAAGGAAGATTATGCGTACCAAATGTGGCTGAATTAAAGAATAAAATTATGGACAAGGCACATTGCACTAAGTTCACAATCCATCTTGGAGGTACGAAGATGTATCACGATATGTGTATGCAATATTGGTGAAATAATATGAAGAGGGATATCGCTGATTATGTGGCCAAATGTCTCATAAGTTAACAAGTGAAAGCAGAGCATCGGAAGCTGTCGGGGATGTTACAACCGTTGCCGATTGTTGAGTAGGAGTGAGAGCACATATCAATGGACTTCATTATGGGATTGCCACAGACACATAACAATCATGATGCAGTTTGGGTCATTGTCAATTGGTTAACTAAGTTCGCATACTTTCTTCCTATACATGCTACCTATCCCTTAGAGGAATTGTTTAAGCTCTATATTAAAGAAATAGTCAAACTGCATGGAGTGCTTGTATCTATCATATCCAATCGGGTTCCAGGTTCACATCTCATTTTTGAAGGAGTTTATAGAAGGAATTGGGAACCACTCTTAATTTCAGCACCGCTTTCCACCCTCAGACTGATGGGCAGACTGAACAAGTGAATTAGATCTTTGAGGACATGCTTCAAGCTTGCGTGCTTGATTTCAAAGGAAGTCGGGATAATAATTTACCATTGATTGAGTTTGCTTATAATAATAACTACTAGGCGAGTATCAGCATGGCACCATATGAGACCTTTTATGGGAGGCCTTATATATGTCCAAATTATTGAGCAGAAGTTAGGGAAGGTAGCTTGCTTGGGCTAGAGATTGTGCAAGAGACAACGAAGAAGATTTTTATCATTAGAAACTGCTTGCGGCAGTCCAAAGTCGTCAAAAGAGTTATGCTGACAATTGCAGAAGAGATCTAGAGTTTGTAGTTGGCGATCACGTCTTTTTAAATATTTCTCCAATGAAGGGTGTCATGAGGTTAAGTAAAAATGAAAAGTTGGCTCCAAGGTATATAGGTCCGTTCGAGGTTCTAGAGAGGATTAGTGTTATTGCATATAGGCTTGCTTTATGTTGAGTATGAAATATTGTATATTTTTCCCTTATTATTCATTGGTTTTGAGAACATGAACATGCTTAATTGATCTAATTACACATGTTTTCTCTTATGAGGTGATTAGGAGAGCTAAGGAAAAAAGAATGATTAAAGCATAAATTTAATGCTCAAGAATTATCAAGTGAAGAATTAAATATTTGGAAGTGTTTAATGAAGAATTTATATGCCAAAGATCCAAGAAAACCAAGATCAAAGGAGGAAGAAAAGACTGGAAAAATTGTAAGTCCAACAATAGAAAATAGACTGTTCGGTTTGACCTTCGGCTTGACCTTCGGTCCGACAGAAAGTACACAAAATGGTCTAGCGACAAATGGTGAATTTTGGAGTTAATTCGCCTACAAATAAAGATTACTTCATTGTAATTGAAGTCGTTAGCTATAGCCGAAGCGTATAGAAGTTCGTAAATTTGAGGTGGTTTCAAAGTTGGTTCGATCAAAGCTTATAAATATGAGTCTTTTAAGAGTTTCTAAGCACGAATTAAGGTAAGAAGAGTAAAGAAAGGAGTTGTGGTGCTTCAAGGAGTTCTTCTTCTTCTATTAGTTTTTCATGTTGTTCTTTAAGAGTTCTAGTTCAACCATGTCTTGGGTTGGCTAATCTCTTAGCTAGAGCTAAGAGGTGAAGCTGGCAGTTTATTTTAATGTCTTTCTTACTTTGTTCAAGTTTATGATCTTCATGTTAAATAATTCATAATTTATGGTTTTAATATAGAAATATTTTTGAATTTACTTTGATATATTGTTGACTCCGGGCACGGTGGATGCTTGAAAACTTCCCGAAAGCTTTCTTATCTATTTTGTGATTATTTGATTTATAGAATTCTCCGATCTACCATTCACTAAGAGCATGGTAGATGCTTTGAACTCTCTACAATCAATTCAATTAGACGGATATGTGAAAACCAATACTATGAATATTCAGATTTCTGTTTGAATGCCTATGATAATTTAATTGCTGAATCTTCTGACTGGATAGATTCAGACTTCGATTCCAATATAGTAATACATATTGAATTAAGTAAGATGGCATTAAGATGATTGCAAGTGGATCCTTGGTGCTCTACTTTTCCATTATTATTGATAGTTATTTCAACAATGATCTATTTACATCTAGATTTAAGTTATAAGATTCTAGTTTATTTAAGAATTCATACAATGCAAGTCCCTGTAGGTACGAACTCGTTCTCACCGAGATTATTACTATATCGCAACCCTACACTTGAGGGTGACAAGTGAATAAGTTTTTGACGCCATTGCTGGAGACTTCGGTTGTGTTTTCTTAAATTTATTAGCATTAGAATTAGTTTAGGATTAGGACTAACTTCTGCTGTGTTTTTATTTTTAGATTAGATTTTTTTTGAATTTATTTTTAGAAACTAATTTGTTTTCCTGTTTTGTAGCAACTAACATAGCAACTCCAATCTGGTAGTCTCTTTCCAACTTTCTCTCTTTTCAAATTTCTTATTTTTTGTAGTCTTCCCTTTTAATTAGATCTTAGTTTAGGTTATTTAGAACTTGAGGGCTAAGAGTGTTTCATGCCCAAGTGGGTCTGTGACAACATTCTGCATTTCTTAAGTAGAGGAGGATTGGTCGAAGGATTGCCTATCCATCACTGGATTAGACATCACCTAAGATCCGTGGAGTTAACAAAAGCTATGACTGCAAATCAACCTCACACCCCGTTGAGGAACTTCAAGATGAGAATGAGGTGCACAATGCCCCTTCACCTAGAACATTATGCGATTACTTGCAACCGGCGAGGGTGAGTACACTGTCTTGCATGGTGTTCCAACACAATGCATGAAACATGGACTTCAAGCTGGGAGTGATCCAACTACTCCCAAAGTTTCATGGACTAAATTCTGCAAGTCCATACACCTTAAGGAATTTGATGAGATTGTAGCAACCCTACAATTTACTAATGTCACTAAAGACACCTTGAGACCTAAATTGTTTCCTTTCTCTTTGAAAGAGAAGGCAAAGTCATGGCTCCACTCTTTGAAGCCACGATCTTTTGGGATGTGGGCTGAGTTCACTCGGGAGTTTCTTAAAAAGTTCTTCCTAGTTCACAAGACCAATACCCTAAGGAGGTCAGTAATGAATTTCTTCTAAAAAGAGGAAGAGACTTCTTCTAATGCTGGGAGAGATTTAAAGATCTTTTAAACTCCTGTCCACATCATGGATACGAAGTCTGGTGGGAAAGCTTTTGTTTACGATGAACTGACTTCGCTCATGCGCCAATCCATAGAGATGATGTGTAATGGGGAGTTTATGAACAAGGAAGCCGATGACACGTGACATTATTTTGATATGCTCACTGAAAACACGCAATCTTGGGATACCTAAAGGGAGGTATGTCTTAAGAGAAGAAGACAACATGAGTGCTAGGGTGGCTAATATCACTAGAAAGATCGAAGCCATGGAACTGAGGAAAGTAGAGCTGGTCAAACCCAAAGAGACCATTGAAGTTGTTTGTAGGATTTGTGCCAATAACATACACTTGACACAGGATTGTCCCACAATTCCTGCGTTTCAAGAGTTGTTACATGAGCAATCGAATGCCGTAAACAACTATCAATGATCATTCATCACCCCTATCTCAAACACATATAACTCTAGTTGGAGGAACCATCACAACTTCAATTGAAGGAATGGTCAAACGGCTAGTAAAAATAGAAGCCCTCAAGGGTCTTTTCCTCAATTTCCAAATCAGCAAAGACCCCAAGAGGATCCGGTTCTAAAACATATTCGAAATCAAGATCTCTTCAATTAAAACACATTACAAGCATTCTAGGACCTTAACAAGCCCATTCGATATGCTTAGAACATCCGCCCATCCAAACATCTATATGTTTTTAGCCCAACCTCAACATAACCCAAAACTGCAATGTGAAATAAGTGACCCGAGCTCTTTAAATCAGCACATAAAGCAAGCTAAATCTATCACCACTCATAAAAGTGGAAAGACCATTGATAAAACCATCTCAACAAGGGTTGAGAAGCCTAAGAAATTGGAAGAATCTAAGAAGGATGATGGGCTTAGTGATGATTCATGTGAGAAAGAACCAGAAATCCACTACAAGTTGGTTGCACCATTCCCCTAAAGGTTGATTTCACCTAGACATCTATCTAACACTCTGGATATTTTAGAGGTTCTAAAACAGGTGAAAGTCAATATTCCTCTTTTAGATGCCATTAAATAAATACCCTCTTTTGGATGCCATTAATCTTAATCGTCTAATTTTAACTGTTGATCGACATACCAAACTAATCCAATATGACCGTTGATCTACATGATCAACCTATCCAATCTTAATCATTGATTTGAATATATCCAAATCTAACCATCCATTAATTAATAAATTCAACCATGCATCTGAGCATCCATCCAATGATACACCCATCTAACCATCTATATGCTTAGAACATCCGCCCATCCATACATCTCACCACCAAATTGACCGTGAATCTTGCTAAGTTTTATGGCCACCTACAATCATACCCGTTTATTTGACCACATACCTAATGTGGGGTCTATAATAAAGGTGTGCACGCCACTTCTTCTAAAAACCACTATTCATCACTATTTTTGTTTAACCCATCCTCATACTGCCCATCCATTTCACCACTGATCCACATGTATATCATAAAGCTAGCCCTTGATCACATGCAAGCCCATCTAACCGTATATCTATCCATCCATCTATTCGTACATCCATCTGTCTGTGCATGCATCATAGCTTACACACCATGTACAACCATCACATGCACACACACCTTTCACACATGTGGCATGCATGCACCATATGCATACACCTCATGTCCACACACGTGGCACACATATGGCACACGTGTAGTGCACAACATGTGGTGCATGAAAATCAAGCAATGTGGAGCATGTGCTTTAAATGGAATGGAAAAGGTAACATAAGAAAGAGAAAACGTAAGAGTAGTTAAGGTGCTTCTTTCACATGTGCTACATATGAAAGAAAAGCTTATAAAAGAGAGAGAAGAGAGAGAGAGAAAAAAAAATTTAGGCTACTCATGTGGGAAAGAGAGGGAGAGGGAGAGAGAGAGAGGAAGAAAAAAAAAAAGAGAGAAAAAGGAAGAGAGAAGAAAGAGGAGAAAAAAATATAAAAGGAAAAAAATGTGAGTTTTCTCTCACTTGATCAAAGTTATAAAATTTTAATTATTTATTTATTCATTTATTCATATAACAGATTTTATTTATTTTTCTTTTAAAAAATTATTATTATTATATGAGTAAGCCAATATCTTACTTTCCCATCTTAGTTATTATTCTTTTTGTTTGATTTTTTATTGCAATTGCTTACCATGTTTTTAAACATGCCATTTAATTTTTTATTCTTTATTGCTTCAGTTATCTTTATTCTAATTAACATGCCTCAATTTGACTTTAATATTGGCTTATTGTTAATCCCTCCTTGAAAATTCATTTTTTTTATTTAGTTTTTTTAAAAATTATTATAAAAATCTCGGGTTTATATATATATATATATATTTATATATATATATATATATATATATATATATATATATATATATATATATTTATATTATATATTCTAAGATCTAATTGATTTCGTTGTATGTTTATTTTTTTCATAGGACTTTAATCATGTACGGACAATTTATATTGATCAAAATTTTATTTTTAGTTTGATAAATTATGTACATCTCGTATTATGGGTTGATCAAAGAATACCAATCCATTGAAGATTTTTAGAAATATTTGATTTATGCAATGATTTATTAAAATCATGCATCATTGAAATAATTATGAAACGCCAGAAAATAGGTGGGGTAATCAAGTCCTCTACTTGGGGCAAGTTAGACCATTGGGTTGAAAGTTACAAAATCCCAACTGGTACCTCTTGGAACCTCTACCATACTTTTTGGGTGGGTGAGCATGTGAGGATTACAAAAGGTTCCTATTGTCAGGTTCGGTAGGGTACTAGTCTGACCAGCTAACGTACAAAAGGGTCCATCACCAAGTGCCCTTTGGATAGATGAGCATATCATGTAAAAGGTTCTCATGCATTTTCAGGCTAGGTGTTGTATTGGCGCAGGTGTTGGCCAACCAGTGTAAACTAGCCTTGGTATTTGTAACGCCCCAGAATTTCAGGGGTCGAGTAAATACTCGACTCCCGATATCTCGGGTGCCACTTATGCTTTGCGCAAGTGGGGTTTTATAGTTCATTTTACTTGACATTTGAGCAATTCCTGGAATTAAAATAGACTATGCAATGTACTCTAGAATAAATGTAAATTTTAACGTAAGTAAATCAACTAACAAGTAAAATATGTTTATCCAGAGCACGGGACTACAACTGAGAAAAATATACAGTTTCAAAAATACAAAATGTATCGACTCTAAAATCTCATTGACATCCTGAAAGTGTCCTACATCGGGCCACCCAGCAACTGGAAGTACGAGGACTCCTTCGAGTCTATGTGCGCTTCCTTTAACTCATCAAATTCTATAGTACCTGCATCTACAAAAGTGTCTGGTTGATGTTTTAAAACACCATCCTAGAGTGGGAGTGAGTGATCAACTCAATGGTTCCATTAACTCTAAGTTACACATGTTATCATATCCACATGCACAATTAATAAAAAACAACTTAACCATATAGTCCCTAGATACCCTTGTTAATGCACATGCATGCCATTATGATATGATGCATGCCCTCTCCATCCAACACTCCCTCATAGCAACTCCCTCTTACATTCGCAAATGACCAAAACTCCCTCAGCACGCGACCTCAACTGTTGAGTCGCCACAACCTAAACTAATGTGATGCGATGAATGTTCGTGTTAGCTGAGTGAATTAATTAAGTCCGTTTATCTAGCAAAATTAGGGAAGCTAGAGTACCTCCATTTTGGTCATTAGTCTCATCCGGATCACTAGGTGCTGGGGCAGCCGTAACGGCTCCATGCCTGTGTCCCTTGATCTATATTTGGGTTTATCACGCAAGCGATGACTCCCCAATCAATGTGAGGCTAACACTGGCCTGACCGGTCACTAAGGACCCGGATGACACAGCCTGGATGCACAGGGTTATACAGCTCATTGACGGGTAGAGGGCGCCCATAAATATATAAGAGTCGCCACCTAAACATAAATGTAAAGCGGTTGTGGCTTCATTACAGTTTGATGTACTAGGCTCAAGCATTCTTGGTTGCTCATTGGTCACTATAGGGAGGCTCATCACCCCAGCATAGGCTGACAACATAGACACGGTGTCCTCTACCACCATGCCTGACTTATGAGACTTGAGGATCGTACTGCTAATGGTTATTAGTAGACTTTTCAAATGGTATGAGGTATTCTAGATTCAAGCAATCACGATCAAACATTGTGAACATATGTGGTTAGTCGGTTGTTAGATGAATTCGGTTAACTCGGGTGGACATCGGCATAATCGACATTGGATAAAAGCATCCCTTGTAGCCTAACTATTGTCAATTATCTATGTTCGACCCTTATCAATCGAATGAATCTGGGGTGGTCGACCAAACCCGGGCCACCCCTGTATTCTGCGATTTACCGACTAACCTGACTACTCAAGTAGTCCTAATCACTCGACAGAACTAGTTAACCCATAATAGTAATTTATAAGAATGAAACATGAGTAGTAAATGTAGCAATTTACTCATTCGGGCATTTTATCGAACACAAAAGCCTCACTAAATGGACAATAGTAATTTATGAAAAGGAAATCAAAATATACATATACAAGTTGGCATGCATTCACACATTCACAAGTAAAAATCATTAACTGAAGCATAAGACTCGATAAACGACAACCTAGAGATAATGGTCCGCACCTCTAAGAAGGAATCTCCAATTTTAAGCTTCTAGGGTTAGGGATTTGAGGAAAAATAATCAATTCCTAAATTAAAATCAAGAAAATACCATTAATGACTAGAAATCTACACTAGGTTGCTTAATTGAAGGATAATATATAATTCTTACCTCCGATCCTTGGCATGGGTGGATTTGGTGAAGGTTTGGTTAAAGAAATATCAACCCTACAAGCACCAAGATTTCCCTCAGTCACACACACACACCCTCTCCCTTCTCTTTCTCTTTCTTTTCTCTTAATCTCTCTTTCTCTTTCTCTTCTCCTTCACCCAAGCTAGGGCATGAAATTTGTATGGGAGAAGGGGGTGCCCAAATGAAGGTCTTATATAGTTCCAGAAGTTGTGCAAATGACCATAAGGGCTAAGTTTTTATTATACTAGCCCTATATGAGGGTGTTTTTAACCTTCGGGGCCCACTATAGGGTGTAGGAATTGATATATACAATAGGATAATTAGCCTTAATGATGATCTACATATGGATACTATTGGCCCACCATTTGGATGCGTCAATCTATGGGTATGATCAAAAGTCTGTTCGACGGTCACTGATGGTCAATCGGGGCCACGACTATATGGATATATGTGTGGAAATATCTTTAGTTGGTACCCCGACTTTGGCCATGAATCGATGGTCCGAAAGTCACAACTTTGTGAAAGAACAAAGTGACTAGTTTCACTTAAGTTCTAGATTTCAGCCTAAGGGATTTGCGCGTTTTAAGCACTTGGCTTTCAGCCCAAGTTGAGCAGTTCTAGCCACTTTCTTGGCTCACAACCTGCAATGGATGTGAAGCCTAGTGAGACGGACATTATTCCATAGTTTCAGAACTAGTGGCCCATTAACGAGCGGTCTAGAGCTTGTTCGGATCATCGATGCATTTCTGGAATGAATTAGGTATCAAGATTTCTTGTGCGCAATTATTAGGGTTTAAGCTAACTATGTTCATAGTGTGGCCTATTCATAATTAGTAAAAATATAGATTCGGTCATAATCACCCTAAATCATTGGTTCATAGGTAAATAAGTAACTGGCTTGGTTTAGTTTATTAATTAAGATCTGACCCATAGTTGTCTCGGCTTTAGGTAGGTCTTTATTTAGTCATGGTTGTCTCGATTGTCAGTGATAGGTTGGTTAGATTTGGGTCCTATGTGAACAAATCAAAAAGGCTAAATTCGATGTTTAAGAGCTTATTCAGATTAATCTCATTTGTATGGTTCTTTATCAGTACCACCCGCGTATAAGCTCAATTCGAGTATCAAAGGTCAGTAAGTGATAACGTAGGCTAGTTATATAAAAAAAAATTAAGGATTTTTTGCAATCCAAAATAGCAAAAATTCAGGATGTTACAATATTAAAAAGAATAAACTGCATTAATTATTTCCGGTTATGGCACATCTTGATTCCATTAAATTTTTTTTTTTGAGTTTACATTGAAGGATCTTGTTTATTAACATATTCATCTATTTTCTTTACATAAACAGCTATTAAATTTTTGTACATTTTATTCAGATTATATGAGGTTAATTTTTAAACTTGTTTTGAGATTACTCCTTGGGCTTCGTAGCTTTCCATGTTGGGATTTTAAAATTTCAGGAACATGTTCTTGCGGAGGCGTTTAAAGAGATTTGCTTTTACATTTAGATTTATTTTTCATTTCTTTAATATTTTCTGAATAAGTTGTAAAGAATATTTAGTATAATAGTATAGTGATGACATGCGCTGAGACATGAGTTTGGTGATAATCATCAATAGTTACGACATGAATTTTTATTTTATTTAAAAATAAATAAATATTTACTAAATTTTTAGGTGGTTATATTTTATGAATGAGAATTATTTTGTCAATATGTGTGGATTATGAAATGTAAACATAAAAAATATAAGTCATGCTTCGGGTATAGAATCGGGGTCAGATATACCTTAGTACTGAATTTCGGGGTGTCACGCAATCCAACCGTTTGGATCTTAAAAAAATCAAAAAATTCCTTTTAATAAAAAATGGTCATAATCATGATTAGGGATTTTCCGTCCAACGGTTGAATCTTTAATCCAAATTTCCAAAAAAAATCCTTTACTAAAAATCAGCCATAATCGTGATTGTTGATTCACGATCCAATGGTTTGGATCTTGTAAGTGCTAAGATGTTGAGCACACATAAGTTGTCAAATTTCATAAAGACAAGACCACTTTATAGTAGATCTTTAAGATCGGTCTATGTTCAAGAGAAGATCAAGCTCAAGATCAGTGTATGTTCAAGAGAAGATCACGCTCAAGATTGGTCGATGTTTAAGAGAAGATCAAGCTTAAGATCAGCTAATGTTCAAGAAAAGATCGAGCTCAAATTTAAGATGAAGTCCGAGACTAAGTTCAGGTAAAAAAAGAATTAGGTTTTTGATATATCCTAGGTGGTATAAAACCCTAAAAAGACCTTAGGACTAGGTGCTTTCCAAAATATTTAAATATGGGCTTTTTTTAACTTATTTTGCCTGAAATTCAGCCAGCCTAACTTTTGGTTCGGCCAGCCTAAGCTTCCTCGACTAGCCCAACTTTAAGCTCAAAGCAAAATAATTTTTGGTTGCAAATTCAGTTAGCCCGAGAAAGTTCAAGTCAAATTTCAGCAACATCAACTTTTGGAATTCGGCCAGCCAAAGGTCAAATTCGGCTAGCCAAACTGTGATGTTCAGTCATCCGAAGTTGACCTCGGGCCAGCCAAATTTTGGATAATTCTTATCTTACACAATCCGAAATTCGTTGAACCGAATCCACTGAACTTAGGCTAGTCAAAGACTGATTGGGGCTAGCTGAAGTTCTAACTTCTTTGCCTATAAATTGAGTTTTTCTCACATTTCGAATTACACAAGTTAATTATTAGAATCCTTCTGCAAGAGAGCAAGAAGCTTAAGTTATTAGCAAGCTATTAGATGGTATTTATAATTTAATTTAAATAGCCTTTTCAATTCCCTTTTATCTTAGATCTTTGAAGTTTAATCTAAGAGAGTAAACTATACTCTTCTTTTGAGATCTAAGAGAATTGATTTAAGTAGCTTTTGGGTTTAACTTAATTAAAATCAATATAACCCTAGACCCTTTCTATCTGACTGAACATGGAACAATCTACATTCAAGAAAGAGGTTCTTCTGCTAAAAGCTTCTGCTACATCTTCTACGGTGAAGATAAGTATACCTTCTAAACTCTTTTAGGTTTTTCTAAGATAGCTTGTTAAAATCTCAGTTAAGGTTTTGTCTGAGATAGCCTGTTAAAATCTCAGTTTAAGTTTTTATTTGAGATATCCTGTTAAAATCTCATTTTGAGTTTTTATTATGATAGCCCGTGAAAATCACAAGAATTGCATAAGGTTATTAAGGTGACCCTGAGAAAACCTTTTTATAGTGAAAGCCAAAATTACGAGAGAAGTAATTTTGGGAATGGAGTAGGTGTGACTGTTTTTAAAGCACTGAACCACTATTATTCTTTATGCCATAGGTGAATGCTTTATTTCTATTTGTGGTGGACTGAATGTATTTAGTTTCAGTTGAGTGGTGAATGTTGTAATTCTCTTATTTACTCTTGCAAGTTTGAGGTTTTGATTTTAAAGAAATTCGTGGTATAAGGTTGTCCTGCCTAAAACTTTAGGTGAAGGTTGTCCTATGAATTATTTGGAATCAAGGTTTTAATACTCAAGTGATTGAGATCTTTGTTTTATTTATATATTCAACACTTATTTCGATTATTTGAAATTGTCTTATTCACCCCCCTCTGACATCTTAAGCTCTCCTTTTCAGATCTTAAGTCTAAATTTCCAAAAAATTCTTTTAATAAAAATCAGTTGTAATTATGATCGTTGATTCACGATCCAATGATCTTGATCTTCTCCAAAAAAAAATTTATAAACATATTACATTGAAAAACCAACTGCAATTGCAACCATTGATGCGTGGCTCGAGGGACCAAAATATCTTTCAAAAAAAAATTCCTAACAATTTTCAGCCAAAGGTTCGGCCTAAGCTTAGCCGACAAAGTAACTCACCCTTCATTGCAAGAGGAATTTCAAGCTACAAAAATCCCCAGCAGATCTTATTACACCTTGAGATGATGGAACCGATTAATCGCCCATAAATTGGAATGTTGATCACAACCACTAATTAGACTAGCACCAATGAAAAGATTTTCTATCATTTAGGCTAGATTTACAGGATCATCCCCAACAGGTCCAAGATCCAGGCCATAACCACTAAAAAAGTCCTCAGTGAATCTAACATTGATCATAATCATCTATCCATGGAAAGATGGATCAACCCCTTTATGCATTTTCAATAAAAACGAGCTCGCAACGAATCCCATATGCATCCCAAGTGGTGATAATCAAGCAAGTTGGACAACTCTTACAAAATCATTTTTACAATAAAACCCCCATGGGGTCTTACTCCTCAAGATGGGGACAATCTTATAAAAATCTCAAAAAACATTTTCAAATGGGAGCATCGGGTGTCTGAGGCACTAAGAGAGGTTTTCCATACCTATGGATGGGGGCCAGCACAAAATCAAATAAGATTCGAAGGCTTGCGGTTTTCTCAGGGTTGTCAGATATAGGGCACTCAAATTATGGTCAAAATGAACTCCAGTGTCAGAATGGCCATATTAAATGCTAATGTAAGAATGGAAGATAGTTCGAAGAAACCTCTCCCAATGGTGGAAAATGTAAATTGTTACCTAAGTGTCAAAATCAGAAGATTGCATAGAAAAAGATCACCCACACATACTTAGTTTTGGATGGTTGCAGAAATAGATCAAGATTAAGACGGCATAATGAGTTCCTGTAAGGCCGCAAAAAATGCAGCGTAGCAAACCGCTTTGACGATCAAGAGACACAAGTACTCCTAGGATGATCAGGGAAGCAATGAACATTCCAAATCCAGTTAGTAAGCAGATCCCCGTAAGGCCGCAAAAAGTGCAAGGGCACTACTTTCCAAATACATTCTGATGCTAGTATTGATCAGAAATGAAAGGGTTGCAATTTGTCGAACCCTAAATATTGCATATTTATCCCTTTAATTACATTAGCTTTCCTACCATTTAAGTGTTAATCCGATATAATTATGTATGTTTTCATTATGCGAGGTGATTTTGAACCTAAAGATGAATATGCACCTAAAAGGATGGATTTAGAGCTTAAAAGAAGATAATGAAGAATTAGAGATTTAGAAGTGTTTAATGAAGAAATTACATGCCAAAGATCCAAGGAAACCAAGTGAAAAGGAAAGAGAAAAAGTTGGTTGAATCACCAAGTCCAACAGAAGAAATAACAGACTGTTTGGTCCGACCAAAAGTGCACAAAATAATTCAGCAACAAACGATGAATTTCATAGTTAATTCGACTACAACTGAAGATCACTTTGGTGAGCCCGAAGCCAAGTTTGGTGCAACCGAAGAACCATTTGGTGGGACCTAAGGGAGACAGAGATTTTAGACACAAATCAAGTTAATTCGGCTGCGACCAAAGAAACACTCGGTACGACCGAAGTTGTCGGCTGCAGCCGAAGGATAACAAAAGTGCATAAATTCAATGTCAGTTTGGGAATTTTTCTAAGGTGGTGCGAAAGATTGAGTTCCAACACTACTTAAAGGAGTCTTTACGCTATTCCAAATCATCTTCTAGGGTTTGGAAAGGGAGAAAAGGCCTAGGTGGAGCGCCAAAAATGTTCTTCCACTTTGATTTCTTCGTGGGTCCTAGTAGATCTTTAGTTTTTCTTTTGTTTTTGAGTTAGCTATGACTAGCTAATATCTTAGCTAAGGCTAATGAATGAAGCTTGTAGTCCATTATATTATTTATTTTATTTAATTAAGCAAACAATGGTTGAATTATGATATTAGATTGAATGGATTTGAATTTACTTTAAAGTCTTTGAGTTGTTTATTTCTGGATTTGTTGTGCACTCCGGGTACAATGAATGTCTAATTTAGCAATTGTTTAACCTACATTATAGAAGGAATCAATCTGTATAATTAATTGATCCAGTGATGCCTAAGGGTGCGTTGGACGCTTTTGATTCCATGCGATTGATGTCTGAGTGCTTCATGAGAAAATTGTTCAATTGAATTCATATTCCAATATTGTTTATGAGTGGTTTAACTGCTCTATCTTCCGATTGGATAGGATAGGACTTCGATTCCAATTGAGTTATAATTGTTGAATTAATAAAATAGATATTGTGATTGGTATAAGTGAATTCCTAGATCCTTAGTTTTTTTTTGTTTTTTTTAAAAATTTTTATCTTTATTTGTTTTAAACTCTTTTTCTTAAATTGCTGGATTAAAAACCTAGACAACCATTAGACTTAGATTAGTTTTAGGCCGTATTCCCCATTCCTTGCAGATTCGACCTTAGTCTCACCGAGTTATTACTGCATCGCAACCCTGCACTTGGCATTAATGAACACAATTGGTTGCCTATAATGCCACAAAAAATGCAGGGACAATCACAATATTTTCCCCAAACCCTCCTGATATGTGCGAGTTATCTATTTCTAGACAATCAACTAACACAGACACAAAGGACGACAAAGAATTTGGACCACATCCATGAGTGACTAGCATGGTGAGGTGTCCACTCGCTTTGGCATTTGGTTGCACTCAACCTTTGCCAAAGTGTGACATCAGTAATACCCCACCCCATGCCGATAAGCTGATTAAGGCAAATCGACCCCACTTAGTGGTTGAACCTTAGAAACCCTAATCCTAGAAGCCTAAACCTTAGGAACCCTAACCTAGTCTGCCTAGTCAACTGAAACTCAATGGCCAAGTCCTAAAAACTCTAACCTTAGAAGCCTAAACCCTAGGAATCATAACCTAGTCAAACCCAACCAGACAAGCTTAAAACCTAGCCTTAGAAACCTGAACCCTAAAGGCCTAATACACAAAAACCCAGGAAAAATGACTCATCGAGTCGACTCATTAAGTCTACTCACTGAGACAGCTCCCTGTCAACTCATCTAGTTAAGATGAGCCTAAAATTGATGTAAGGTCAAGCCAAACCTAAGCCCAAGCTTGAAGCCCAAGAAAGGCAACAATCCAACACCCAAGGTGCTGGAGCTCCCAAACACTTGTGGGAGACCCCCTGCCAAAATAAGCGGAGACATGTGGCTTGGGCGGTGCCTTGGGTGGCACCAACCATGTGGTAGATCCCCTGCCTTGGCAGGGGTCTCCAAAGCATGTGGATTTCTCCCTAGAGAGAGGTGCAATCGTGTGGAGATGTCTAAGGATCTCTGTACCCCTCCATTAGGCCTAAAATCACACTTTTACCAGTCAATCCAACCATCCAGATCATGATACATGGAAAACTTGAATCCCAACCTTCCAAGCCATTTTAAACCCTAAACTTCTAAGGAATTACAAGAAAATCAAGTTTGGAGGCTATAAATAACCCCATCCCATTCACATTTTAAGCATTCTAGAAGATCCTGAAAATTCCTCGAGCATCTCAGAGTCCCTTAGCCATCTTAGGCATCCCATATAACATCCCAAATTTTCACGGCCAGAGTTTATACTTGTGTCTGAGAAAACTGGGTGTTAATAATATATAAATTGGATACTTTAAAAATTGCACCTTATTAATATTATTATTTTATTCATTTAGATCACATCCAGATACATTAATGAAGGTAACATTCATGAGAATAAAATTAACTGTATTGATTATGAGTAAAAGAATTCAGTAAATAATCAAATGCCGTCTCGATGGGAGCTTATTACATTTATCGTGTTTGCAACGGAAGTATAAAACTAAATCATAAAACTATCTTCTTATTCTTTCAGTAAAATTTTTCATAGGGAGATGATCCTCTAAGTCTTTAATTTATACATCAACTGCATCATTTATACAGTTGGAGAGTGTTATGCCCCAAACCCAGAAATCGGAATCACAGGAATCCCGATCGTCGAATCTGATGCCGACAGCCTCCATAGTAGCCCATTCTCGACTCCTAGCGTCCATATGTCAGATTCCGATCATGGGATCCTACAAGGAGGATTTTTTTTTGTACATTTAACTCGTAATAAGCATAACCACAAGATTACCCAATTCACAAAGGCAACATCATCATCACATATCCACTAATATAATCATTTGAGTACAATACTGAAAGGAAAATACATCAGTTGAAAATCAAGCTCCAGAAGACCGCTGCACGCTCCAAGCTCAACACTGCTGCAACCTAACATCACCTGCATGCGTCTATCATACATAAGCTTATAGAAAGCTTAGAAGGTGGTGTAAGTGTGTGCACAAGGTAAGTGCTAAATATTCAATACAATGCCATCATTATACAATACCAGAAATACTGGTAATCCACAATCGTACAATATCGGAATAAGCAGAAATACTGACAAGATCATGAATTACACAATAATTGAGTAAGCGGAAACACAGACAAGTCCATGAGTCAATCAATATCAGAATATGCAATATAGGACAACTATGCAAATGAGGAGTCATAAAGAGTTAAATATTAGGTGCTGTATCTAAACCATATAAATGCAGAAACACAGGTAACCCACAATGTCATATGCCGCGAATGTAATGCAATATGCAGTGCAAATGGAATGACTATGCTGGAGTGTGAAGTCGGGATGATAGTACATAGTATCGTAGGCTATGGGGTCCATTACAAAGGATTTCTATCCAAACCAGCCCCATGCCTAAATTTGGATAGTCAGACTCAATGTGGTAAACTCCTGATCTCAGGTTAGTTGCGCACCCCAACCGAAATCCTGGCCATTGCGAAGGTACACGTAACAAATAGTTGTGCACCACCAACTCGAGTAGATAATGAATGAATGAATGAATGAGTATGCAACTCCTGTTCAATAAGTCCGCATATCAATACTGTTCATCTCTAGGATCATCACCAGGGTTTAGTACACTCCAAATGACATTGCCGCCCTCCCAGTCGTACAGTCTAAGTGAGCGTAAGAAACCTCACTATCCGCCTAGCCAATAGTCTATCAATACCTATTCGGCACATCGATAGTGGACCCATTCACGAATTGGTCAAACTCAGCCTAGCAATGCCCCCTACGCTCGGGCGGGTAAGGCCACACCCCCTCCTAACGGACTACGACACAGTGGGAGACTCGGCCTCCTGGTATTCGGCACTTGGGCGCTCATGTAACCACTCGGTCTCGACGTTGGGGCGTCTTCTGCTACCAAGAAGGTTTAGGGATTTTCACCAAGGGCCATCTATGGCAGCCCGATGCTAGAACAAATTTTCGGTGCCCCGTCTGGCCATCCACGATATACCTGTAGAGGCTACAGCCCTGATGTCGCTAGGGCGTACAGTAATCATGTTGCAAGATGCATGAGTCATACAATCCAGTCATGCACCAATCCTGCGCATACCGTGTGCTCATGTGAGATAACCTCCGCCTATCAGGGAGTCTCATAATAACATGCTCTATAACATATGCAACGATTAACCACATCTCATAACAAACATGCAGATGATGCGTATGGGCATGTATCATGATGCTATGCTGTCACATACTCATAATCGGTATCAACGATCGGCCTCAACAATGTGGACATTTAACCAACATTGCTCCCAAAGAATGGCCCACATAGAGCCAAACATATAATGGGCCCACGACGCCACATAAAAGCCTAATATACAACACAATAGGCCTTACTCAAGGGCCACATATACACAACAGGTGGGCCCTGCTCATGGGCCTCAAACACATGACATGTGGGCCCTACACATGGGTCTCAAATACATTAAATGGGTCATGCATCATGGGCCTAATACATATCATAATGGGACTTGCCCATAGGCCATGAATACATCATAATGGGCCTCAACTATGAGTCGCATATACATCATATAGGTCTCGACAATCGGCCTCGGCAATCGAAATCGGCCTTAACAATTGGAATAGACACTTCGAGTCGGCCTCGATACTCGGCCTCGACAATCGGAATCGGCCTCGATAATCGGTACCGATAATCAACATCTATAATTAGCATCGATAATCGGCACCGACAACAAGCATATATAAACAAGGCGGGGTCCATAGATGGACAACTAATCAACCATAATGTAAAGATCGGCTCTCGGCCATGGTTATATAAAATCCGATAGCACGGAGCCATCCGTCTATGGCGAATGGGGCCTACTAATTTGGGTTAACCCACAAAGAGAATGGGTTTAACAAGGCCTAAGGGAAGGTCACAATGAGGACATCTAACATTCATTGCCCATCCATGTGGACATTCAACCAAAATTGCTCCTAAGTAGTGGCCCATATAGAGTCAAACAAAAGGTGGGCCCATAACCTCAAACAAAGACCTAATGTACATCGCATTGGGCCTCATACAAGGGATATATATACACAACAAGTGGGCCCTGTACATAGGCCTCAGCTACATCACATGGCGACAACCCATGGGCCTAATGCACATCATAATGGGCCTCGTTAAATGGGTTACAAAACATCACAATGGCCATGCCATATGGGCCAGAAATACATAACAGGTGGGCCTCAAATATCCAACAGGCGGGTCTTAAATAGCTAATAGGTGAACCTCGGATATTCATTAGAGGTGGGCCTTTCACATGCAGCAAGTGGGCCTACACATCAGAGCTGGGCTTACCAGTGGTCCAGCCAAAGAACGACCTGGATAACATACACATCATGATGGGTTGCATCATTGGGCCACACCAATGGGCCTCATATACAACAAGTGGGCCGCATCAATGGGCTGCACTAATGGGCTTCATATACAAGTGGGCCGCATCAATGGGCAGCACTAATGGGCCTCAAGTATATCAAAGGTAGGCCTGACAGATGGGCCACAAACACATCAAAGGTGGGCCTCATGGATGGGCCAAAAACGCATCAAAGGTGGGCCTCATGGATGGGCCATAAACATATCAAAGGTGGGACTCATAGATGGGCTATAAACACATCAAAGGTGGGCCTCATGGATGGGCCATAAACACATCAAAGGTGGGCCTCATGGATGGGCCATAGACACATCAAAGGTGGGCCTCATGAATGGGCCATAAACACATCAAAGGTGGTTGCCACCGTCCACTGTCTGGACGGTGCATAGTCCCATACATCATGGTGGTGTCCACACTGGCAAATGAGTGGATGGCCTGGATAAAACACATATGTCTGAGGTGGGTCCCATCCACTGGAGATGGACAACAAGGTTGAAACATGAATTATCAAGGTGGACCTTGCACACTGCAGGTGGGCCAACAGATGAACTGCCTGCAGGAAACACATACAACATGGTGGAATCTCGCATAGCAATAGGCCTCATGTACATCACATTCGGCCCATACATAGGCCTCACATACATCTCATTGGGCCTCGACCCATGGGCCTCAAATACATCTAATGGGCCGTAAATACATCAAGGTGGGCCTTAATGGAAGGCCATAAATACATTAAGATGGGCCTCCTCAAATGGGCCTTATATATATCAAGGTGGGCCTCAACGGAAGGCCACAAATACATCAAGATGGGCCTCCTCAAATGGGCCTTATATATATATATCAAGGTGGGCCTCAACGGAAGGCCACAAATACATCAAGATGGGCCTCCTCAAATGGGCCTTATATGTATATCAAGGTGGGCCTCAACGGAAGGCCACAAATACATCAAGATGGACCTCCTCAAATGGGCCTTATATATATATATCAAGGTGGGCCTCAACGGAAGGCCACAAATAAATCAAGATGGGCCTCATACATATACCAAGGTGGGGTCCACTTGAACTATAGATCTGTCTTATTTTTTTTCTCAAGTCTTAAAATTTGCTTTCAAAATGTTTGGACAACTTAGATGCAACACATGCATCATGGTGGGTCCCATAGGGATAGATGGCGTGAGGAGGACACATACATTATTGGGGACCCACTGTCCAGTGGTATGGACGATGAGGCAAGAACATATACATCATTAAGTGGGTCCCACCATCCAGTGCTGTGGACAGTGCGGACGGAGCACATTCACCATGGTGGTTTCCACCGTCCACAGCCGTGGACGGTGTGAGTAAAACACATACATCAATGGTGGGTTCCACGCGGGGCCCACCATAATGTTCATCTGCAATCCAATCCATTGGTAAGGTCACACGGACCTAAATGGAAAGGAAAACCAAATTTCACCATGATCCAAAACTTTTGTGATACCCAAAAAGGGTCTCAATGGCAGCCATTCAATCACCATTGTTTCCTACCGTGTGGGCCACCTGAGCGCCGTATATGGTTGATTTTTGGGGTGGCCCACTGCCCTAGGGGGACCCAACAATTGCACGGTGTGAATGATGGACACACATCATGGTGGGGCCCATGGCGGGGACCATGGGTCCCTGCTGTCCGCCCGCCAAAACGCAGCAGCGTTCGCTGCCTACTTATATTTTTTAGGTTTTTCATAGGTGGGGTCCGCATCAGCAAAATCCACCCTACCCATTGGTCTTTACTACTCAAGACAGACCAAACGAATCTAATATTCGCTATATTTTGGCGCATCAAAACATTAGGGTGGATTTCATTGGTAGACACATTGTTTGCTATGTTATGGCCCGCCTGAGAGTCAGATTAACCTCATTTTTTGGCTTAATGCCTAAATTGATCTAAGAAATAGGATGGACGACGTGGATCAAACTTATACATCGAGGTGGGGCCTGCATGGACAACCTTCTCAAAAGCTTTGAATCCAAAGCTAATATTTTTGTTTTCAGTGAATGTCCAGCGTTTAGGGACGCTGGACAGTTTGGGTTATAAGGTGGGCCCTGCTCATGTGGGCCACCAAATGGTGGATGGTGTGAATATAACACATATATAAAGTGGGCCCCACTTACAACTGGCTTGGGATTAAATACATGCTTCTTGGTGGGGTCCATTCGGGTGGCCACACAGCCACATCATCACACAAAATGATAGAGAGAGGGAGAGAAAGAAGCACCCACCTCTGGATCTTGAACTCCTCCTTCCTCCAATAGGTCTTAGAGCTCCAAGGAAAGAATTTCAACGGTTGAGATTGGTTTCGGAGGGTATAGATGAGAGATAGAAAGGTGGGTCACACTAGCTCCTCTCATGGAGCCATGGACATTGGGTGCTCTAATGGGGTGTTGTTTGAAAATGGAGAGAGAGAATGAGAGGGAGAGAGGGGTGATGGGAGAGAGGGATGGATGGGTGTACTTGGGTAAGGGATAGAGTTGACTTTATGAGAGAGGTGGTTGTACTTGGGGATGGTTGCTTCTACTTGACTTGATTTGATTAGTTGATGTGACATTTCGTAGAGATTCTCTTGGAATTGCAACATGCGGTATTTTCCTCCAACTGAACGCGGGCCCATATATCCTGGCACGGGTATCGCCTCGCCGAGCGAGCCGCGAGGACGGCGCGGTCATAAGGGTACAAGTTTTGGGTTGAGCTGACTCTGGAACGCTAATGCCGATAATAGATCGCAGGTCGCCAGAATTCGACCGGGAGGATCGTGGAGGCCTATGGAGTGGTATGGGCTAGGATGCGGGTCTTACAACTCTCCCCTCCAAATAAAAATTTTGTCATCAAAATTTATAGAACAAACAAGGGAAAAGGAAACATCATAAGGTATATGTGCCAAGGCTCAATCAATCTACAAAAGAATAAAGATAGCGCTATCTAATCTCAACCTCACCCTCCCAAGACGCATCATCAATACTATGGTGACCCTACTAATCTTCGGATCCCGGTTCAGAGATGATCGAAACGGGAATAATATGCAGCCTCATAATCTCAACGGTAGGGAGCTATATCAGAAAATCTCTAAGTTTTCCAAACAGGGAGATCTAACCATTCTAAGTTCTCAACAATCATAGAGTGTAGGGTATTTATTAATGGATATGTGATGTTATCCTCAGGTATTCCCAAATTATGCTCTGATATCAACTTCTGTCACGCCCTAAACCCAGAAATCGAATTCACAGGAATCCCGATCGCCGAATCCAATGCCAACAGCCTCCATAGTACCCCATTCTCGACTCCTAGTGTCCATACACCAAAATTTGATCCTGGGATCCTACAAGGAGAATTTTTTTTTTATACATTTAACTCGTAATAAGCATAATCACAAGATTAGCCAATTCACAAAGGCAACATCATCATCACATATCCACTAATATAATCATTTGAGTACAATGCTGAAAGGAAAATACATCAATCGAAAATCAAGCTCCAGAAGACTGCTACACGCTCCAATCTCAATATTGCTGCAACCTAACATCACCTACACGCATCTATCGTGCATAAGCTTATAGAAAGCTTAAAGGGTGGTGTAAGTGTACGCACAAGGTAAGTGCTAAATATTCAATATAATGTCATCATCATACAATACCGGAAATACTGGTAATCCATAATCGTACAATATCGAAATAAGCAGAAATACTAACAAGATCATGAATTATACGATAATAGAGTAAGCAGAAATACAGACAAGTCTATGAGTCAATCAATATCAGAATACGCAATATAGGACAACTATGCGAATGAGGAGTCATAAAGAGTCAAATATCAGGTTTTGTATCTAAACCATATAAATGCAGAAACACAGGTAACCCAAAATGTCATATGCCGCGAATGTAATACAATATGCGGTGCAAATGAAATGACCATGCTAGAGTGTAAAGTCGGGATAATAGTACGTAGTATCGTATGCTATGGGGTCCATCACAAGGGACTTCTGTCCAAACTAGTCCCATACCTAAATTTGGATAATCAGACTCAATGTGGTAAACTCATGATCTCAGGTTAGTTACGCACCCCAATCGAAATCCTGGCCATTGTGAAGGTACACGTAACAAATAGTTGTGCACCACTAACCCTAGTGGATAGTGAATGAATTAATGAATGAGTATGCAACTCCTACTCAATAAGTCCACATATCAATACTATTCATCTCTGAGATCATTACCGGGGTTTAGTACACCTTAAATGACACTACCGCTCTCCCAGTTGTACAATCCAAGTGAGCATAAGAAACCTTACTATCCGCCTGGCCAATAGTCTGTCAATACCTATTCGACACATCGATAGCGGACCCATTCACGAGCTGGTCAAACTCAATCTAGCAATGCCCCCTATGCTCAGGCGAGTAAGGCCACACCCCCTCCCAATCGACCACGACATAGTGGGAGACTCGGCCTCCTGGTATTCGGCACTCGAGCACTCATGTATCCACTCGGTCTCGACATTGGGGCATCCTCTGGTACCAAGAGGGTTTAAGAATTTTCACCCAGGGCCATCTATGACAACCCGATACTAGAACAAATTTTCGACGCCCCGTTTGACCATCCATGATATACATGTGGAGGCTATGGCCTTGATGTCGCTAGGGCATACAGTAATCATGATGCAAGATGCATGAGTCATACAATCCAGTTATGCACCAATCCTGCACATACCATGCGCTCATGTGAGATAACCTCCGCCTATCAGGGAGTCTCATAATAACATGCTCTTTGACAGATGCAATGATCAACCACATCTCATAATAAACATGCAGATGATGCGTATGTGCATGTATCATGATGTTATGTTGTCACATACTCATAATCGGTATTAACGATCGGCCTCGACAATGTGGACATTTAACAAACATTGCCCCCAAGGAATGGCCCACATAGAGCCAAACATATAATTGGCCCATAGCCCCACATAAAAGCCTAATATATAACACAATGGGCCTTACTCAAGGGCTACATATACACAACAGGTGGGCCCTGCTCATGGGCCTCAAATATATGACATGTGGGCCCTACACATGGGTCTTGAATACATCAAATGGGTCATGCATCATGGGCTTGATACATACACAATGGGCCTTGCCCATAGGCCACGAATACATCACAATCGGCCTCAACTACGGGTCGCATGTACATCATATAGGTCTCGACAATCAGCCTCGGCAATCGAAATCGGTCTTAACAATCGAAATTGGCCTTAACAATCAGAATCGATACTCAGAGTTGGCCTCGATACTCGGCCTCGACAATCGGAATCGGCCTCGATAATCAGTATCAATAATTAACATTTATAATCAGCACCGACGATCATCATCGATAATCGGCACCGACAATAAGCATAAATAAACAAGGAGGAGTTCATAGATGGATAACCAATCAACCATAATGTAAAGATCGGCTCTCGGTCGTGGTTATATCAAATCCGATAGCATGGAGCCATCCGTCTATAGCGAATGGGGCCCACTAATTTGGGTTAACCCATGAAGAGAATGGGCCTAACTAGGCCTGAGGGAAGGTCACAATGAGGACATTTAACCGTCATGACCCATCCATGTGGACATTCAACCAACATTGCTCCCAAACAGTGGCCCATATAAAGTCAAACAAAAGGTGGGCCCATACCTCACACAAAGACCTAATGTACATCGCATTGGGCCTCATACATGGGATATATATACACAACAAGTGGGCCCTGCACATGGGCCTCAGATACATCGCATGGCCACAACCCATGGGCCTAATGCACATCATAATGGGCCTCGTTAAATGGGTTACAAAACATCATAATGGCCATGCCATATGGGCCGAAAATACATAACATGTGAGCCTCAAATATCCAATAGGCGGGCCTTAATTAGCCAATAGGTGAACCTCAAATATTCATCAGAGGTGGGCCTTGCACATGCAGCAAGTAGGCCTACACATCAGAGCTGGGCCTACCAGTGGTCCAGCCAAAGAACGGCCTGGATAACATACACATCACAATGGGTTGCATCATTGGGCTGCACTAATGGGCCTCATATACAACAAGTGGGCTGCATCAATGGGCTGCACTAATGGGCTTCATATACAAGTGGGCCGCATTAATTGGCCTCAAGTATATCAAAGGTAGGCCTGACGGATGGGCCACAAACACATCAAAGGTGGGCCTCATGGATGGGCCATAAACACATCAAAAGGGGCCTCATGGATGGGCCAAAAACACATCAAAGGTGGACCTCATGGATGGGTCATAAACACATCAAAGGTGGGCCTCATGGATGGGCCATAAACACATCAAAGGTGGGCCACATGGATGGGCCATAAACACATCAAAGGTGGGCCTCATGGATGGGCCATAGACACATCAAAGGTGGGCCTCATGGATGGGACATAAACACATCAAAGGTGGTTACCACCGTCCACTATCTGGATGGTGCATAGTCCCATACATCATGGTGGTGTCCACACTGGCAAACGAGTGGGCGGCCTGGATAGAACACATACGTTTAAGGTGGGTCCCATCCACTGGAGATGGATAATAAGGGTGAAACATGAATTATCAAGGTCGACCCTACACACTGCAGGTGGGCCAACAGATGAACGACCTGCAGGAAACACATACATCAGGGTGGAATCTTGCATAGCAATGGGCCTCATGTACATCACATTCGGCCCATACATAGGCCTCACATGCATCTTATTGGGCCTCGACCCATGGGCCTCAAATACATCTAATGGGTCATAAATACATCAAGGTGGGCCTCAATGGAAGGCCATAAATACATCAAGATGGGCCTCCTCAAATGGGCCTTATATATATCAAGGTGGGCCTTAACGAAAGGCCACAAATACATCAAGATGGGCCTCCTCAAATGGGCCTTATATATATATATATCAAGGTGGGCCTCAATGGAAGGCCACAAATACATCAAGATGGGCCTCCTCAAATGGGCCTTATATGTATATCAAGGTGGGCCTCAACGGAAGGCCACAAATACATCAAGATGGGCCTCTTCAAATGGGCCTTATATATATATCATGGTGGGCCTCAACAGAAGGCCACAAATAAATCAAGATGGGCCTCATACATATACCAAGGTGAGGTCCACTTGAACTATAGATTTGTCTTATTTTTTTTCTCAAGTCTTAAAATGTGCTTTCAAAATGTTTGGACAGCTTGGATGCAACACATGCATCATGGTGGGTCCCATATGGATAGATGGCGTGGGGAGGACACATACATTATTGGGGACCCCCCGTCCAGTGGTATGGACGGTGAGGCAAGAACACATACATCATTAAGTGGGTCCCACCGTCTAGTGCTGTGGATGGTGCGGACGGAGCACATACACCATGGTGGTTTCCACCGTCCACAGCTGTGGACGGTGTGAGTAAAACACATAAATCAATGGTGGGTTCCACGTGGGGCTCACCATAATGTTCATCTGCAATCCAACCCATTGGTAAGATCACATGGACCTGGATGGAAAGGAAAACCAAATTTCACCGTGATCCAAAATTTCTGTGGTACCTAAAAAGGGTCTCAATGGCAGCCATTCAATCACCATTGTTTCCTACCGTGTGGGCCACCTAAGCGTCTTATAAGGCTGATTTTTGGGGTGGCCCACTGCCTTGGGGGGACCCAACAATTGCACCGTGTGGATGATAGACACACATCATGGTGGGGCCCATGGTTGGGACCGTGGGTCCCTGCTGTCTGCCCGCTAAAACGCAGCAGCGTTTTACTGCTGCATCAGTGGCAGGAGGTGCTGCCTGCTTATATTTTTTTAGTTTTTTAGTTTTTTTAGGGTTTTTCATAGGTGGGGTCCACATCAACAAAATTCACCTTGCCTATTGGTCTTTACTGCTCAAGACAGACTAAACGAGCCCAATATTCGCTATATTTTGGCGCATCAAAACATTAGGGTGGATTTCAATACTAGACACACTATTTGCTATGCTATGGCCTGCCTGAGAGTCAGATTAACCTCATTTTTCGGCTCAATGCCTAAAATAATCTAAGAAATAGGATGGACGGCGTGGATCAAACTTATACGTCGAGGTGGGGCCTACATGGATAGCCTTTCTCAAAAGCTTTGAATCCAAAGCTATTATTTGTGTTTTCAGTGAATGTCCAGCGTCCTAAGATGCTGGACGGTTTGGGTTATAAGGTGGGCCCTGGTCATGTGGGCCACCAAATGCTGGATGGTGTGAATACAACATATATATAAAGTGGGCCCCACTTACAATTGGCTTGGGATCAAATACATGCTTCATGGTGGGGTCCATTCGGGTGGCCACACAGCCACATCATCACACAAAATGATAGAGAGAGGGAGAGAAAGAAGCACCCACCTCTAGATCTTGAATTCCTCCTTCCTCCAATAGGTCTTAGAGCTCCAAGGAAATAATTTCAACGGTTGAAATTGGTTTCGGAGGGTGAAGATGAGAGATAGAAAGGTGGGCCACACTAGCTCCTTTCATGGAGCCATGGACATTGGGTGCTCTCATGGGGTGTTGTTTGAAAATGGAGAGAGAGAGAGGGGTGATGGGAGAGATGGATGGATGGCTGTACTTGGGTAAGGGATAGAGTTGACTTTATGAGAGAGGTGGTTGTACTTGGGGATGGTTACTTGTACTTGACTTGATTTGATTGGTTGATGTGACATTTTGTAGAGATTCTCTCGGAATTGTAACATGCGGTATTTTTCTCGAACTGAACGCGAGCCCACATATCCTGGCACGGGTATCGCCTCGGTGAGTGAGACGTGGCGTCGGAACCGCGGAGACGGCACGGTCGCAAGGGTATAAGTCTTGGGTTGAGCCAACTCTGGAATACGAGACATGACTCAGGATCGCATGCTAATGCCGATAACAGATCGCAGGTCGCCAGAATTCGACCAGGAGGACTGGAGCTATACATGAGTCGAGTTGAGTATCGCCCTACTTGTACTCAGCTCTTAACGCCCGAGTCCTACTCGTACTCGACTCTACTCAGCCAACGAGCATGGACTCCCTGCTCGTACTCTACTCACTCGAGTACGAGCCGAGTACGAGTAGTAAACGAGTCGAGTCGAGTCCGAGTTTTCGAGGCGAGTTCGAGTACGAACAGAAATCGAGTCAAGTAGAGTGCAAGTTCGAGGCGAGTTCGAGTCAATTGGAATTCGAAGTTAAATTAAATAATAAAATATATAAAATGCACATAATTTATGATTAAAAAGCTTTGATAATTCCATTAGCATATTTACATTACATTGTTCACTTCAAAATGACAATTTATAACTAATAACCTCCATAAGAGGAGTGTCTTTCTGTATTGTGATCTGATCCATCGGAATTGCTATCTATTTTTTCATATACAAATTGGTTCACTTCCTTTGAGTCAGAAGGCGAAGAAATTTTTCCTTCGTGCTCTTCTACACATTGAACTAGATTTTTCAAACTTGCTTTATGTAAAGAATTGTATGTAGTACCCAATGCCCTATAAAATTCACCGAGACGAGTCAGGAATTTGAATTTGTTACTCTTTTTTTTCTTATTGTTTGTCGTACTTGAGTAACTCGACCCTGCTTCAACATCATGTTGTCTTTGACTCGAATATCATTGAAGTCTAGAAACATCTTCCATGCTGCGTTTTAAGGCGAGTTGGAATTTTCTTCTTCCAAAGCTTTTAATCTGGCTTCCTCCTCTGCATCTTCTGTGGATGTCATTCGTCTACTAGATCTAGAAGCAGAAGATTTGGATGAAGTTGAAGGTTTTCTATTCGAATATAACAAAGCTTGAAAAAGAATTTGGACATCCTTAGGGGCATTGGGGCATGGTTTTGCATCACCACCTCGACATGACAAGTGTAAGCGAAAGCGATTAGTTTTGTTTATAAACTTTGCGCCACACAAACCACACTTAATCTTTATTTTTTCAGACCTTCATGGTGATTTAACTAGGGAAGCATAGTCCCAAATGTTTGTCGATGGCTCAGTTGACGACATATCTACATTCGATTTTTAATTAAAAAAATTAGAATATTGATAAATAAATTGAACTTGATATAGGAATAAAAAAAAGCAATATAAATGTATCAAAAGTAAAAAATAAAAGCAAATGAATCGGCATATGTAAATAAATATAAAAGATTAAAAGTTTTCCAAATTACATTCCAAAAGGACCGACACTTTCGTGTTTGCAGTTGCAGTGAAATAATATTACAGATCATTCAACATTCAACCAAAAAAATTGAAAAACCAAAATTAATTACTAATCTGTAGGTAGAGACTCGTCACAAATCTTAATCTCCTCTTCATCATCATTATCATCATTCATATCTCCTCCCCATATTAGGCGCAACCAATCTTGCGTACAAATCAACGCTTCAACTGTATTTGGTGAAAGTGAGCTTCGATACTTACTCATAACCCTGCTCCCTGTACTAAATGCGGATTTTGGATCCACTGTTGAAATTTGTATTGATAATATGTCCCGTGCCATCACAGATAATGTAGGGTATTTTGATTCACTAACCCTCATCTTCCACCATTCCCACACATTAAATTTCGATCGCACTACGATTGGCTCCTTGAGGTACATTTCTAACTCTGATTCTTTAGTATCAACTCCCATTCGTGCTTATGTCAAGTATGATATGTATTCATTTAGCACATCTGGATTACCAGGTACAGAAATATCCGCATCTCTACTTTCTTCAACACCCGCTGCAGGTAAAGTATTAACATATGATTTGTACAAATTTTCAAGGGCTTGACGAACCTTAAATGTCTCTGCTGTCGCTCTTTCAGTAGGATAAAGCTTCATGAAAATAAAGCTAACCAACCCCATATTACAACGAGGATCAAGAATGACTGCCAAGGACATCAACAGATGACATTCGTCCCAGTATTTATCGAACTTCGTCTTCATACCAACTGTCATCTAGCGTATGAAATTTGGACCCGCACTGGAATTTTTCTATAGAGCATCCTTAATCTTCCAAAGAGACGGAAGAAACAGATTCGCGGTTGGATACTGTTCCCAGAAAAAATCTTCGTGCAATCGTAGAAAACTTTGAGAAATGTGTGAACTTGTTGTGCTTTGGCCCAATCATCTGTGCTCGACAACCAAGAATACTTTCTGTCACGTGCCGCGTATTCAGAAAATGTAAGTTGTAATTCCATTGCCGCATCTAACATTTCATAAGTCGAGTTCCAATGTGTACAGGCATCCAACTTCAACGCTTTTTTAGATGGCACATTCAAACGTTGGATGATGTCATTTCATACACTTAATCTCGATGGCGACCCCCTTATATATTTCACACTTTTTCTTATGTTCTCTATCGTGTTGTCAATTACTTTCAGCCCTTCTTGTACAATCAAATTTACAATATGGGAACAACATATGACCTGGAATATTTTTCCTTCAAAAAATAAATTTCCTGTAGCCTTGAACTGGTTATGTAGCATGAAATGACACTGTCATTTGCTGAAGCATTGTCTAAAGTTATTCCTGAAATTTGCTTCTCAATGCCCCAGCCTTCTAGACAACTATAGATGTAATCTGAATAAGTAAACTAGTATGTGGAAGAGGAAGGTGTTTGAAGTTTAAAATTCTCTTGCATAGTTTTCAATCTTTATCAACATAGTGAGCAGTTAATGAAATGTATCTTTTTCTTTGATTGGATGCCGTACATAAATCAGAAGTCAAATCTATTCCGCTCACTGAAGCCAAAACTTCTTTCAGTTTCATCTTCTCCTTTGCGTACATCTTCATGCTTTCTCTCTGCACTGTGACGCGGGAGACATTCTCAGCCCGAGGGTTAAGGAATTGACAGAAAGCCCTAAACTCTTTACTTTCAATCATTTTGAAAGGTTTTTCTTTCAAAATCACTAATCTAGTAAACCACTCATTCAGCTTCTCCTTGTCAAACTTATGAGTGGACACTACGCCTTGGAAGTCGTCCTCTTCTGACTTCGTAAATGACAGCATCTGTTGGCCAGGAGGAGGGAGTCTTGCTTTCTTAGGACACGTTTTCAAATGTCTAATTAGATGTATCGTAGATCCTCCTAGAATCTTGCTGAATAACCCTTTACAGTAATTACACTTTATCTTCTGTACACCGTTAACTGTCACATCTTCGAAATCACCCACACTGCTGATCTCTTCTTCTTCCCTTTGCATGCGGTTGAAGTGTCTGTGTCTCCCTCTACTATTAGAAGAGATGTGGCCGATGCACCCATTCCAAGGGTATTTGGGCTTTCGTCTTGACTAGCCATCTATAAAATAAAGTTCTCGATATGTTATACGGCTATACCTAGGGTCCTAGATGGCTAGACTGCTAGACAGGCATAATTACTTAACTATCTAAATCAGTCACCCATTCAAAGTTAGATAGATTGTAATGCTTCATTTTCCAATTTAAATGCTACGCCGAAACAGTATCTCCCCTTACCTCTCCAGAATATATTAATCTTGTATTTGATTTCCTTGTCAATCATCAACACAACATGTGGACATTTGACGACGGAAATAAATAAATGAAATATATCCAGAGAGAAAAAGAAGAGACGAAACCAGAACAGGCATATGCATTTAAATTGGAATAAATGAAGACATTACAATCTAACCCTGAACTATCCAAAAAGGGACAATTTGAGAATTTCTATGCATCTAAGAACACACTAAATCTATGTCTAGCAATATAGAAATCCTCAAATGGGCAACTGATTATCTTATACTACAAGTCTACAACTAGAACAATACAAATAATTCATATCTATGCAAACAAAGGAGCATGCTGAAATTGACATTTATCATCTAGTTGACTAATAACAAAATGTCAAATGAAAAACCAAAGGCATCTTAAAGTGGTAGCATTCAACACTAACAAAGTAACAAGTAAACTGTCATTTATAAAGTTAATTGAGAAACATGGAAAACATAACTATTTTAGGGCATGGTATCAAGGGAAAACACAAATAGTAATTGCCCTCTTATTCCTTAAAAAACCTAAGATCCAGCTTAATAGATGGCTAAAAATGAATCCATCTCATTTTATTTCATAGTAATCATGCATTAGAGATATGAATATTTAATACATAATTAGTTTAATAACCCATGATGGGAAACACTTTGTAAAAAACTCAGCCTTATCCACTTATTAAGTGGATCACATTTAAAGATCTTTATAAACAAAAGCCACTCTAACTTTGATAGGCCCACCATGATATTAATTGAAGACCCACGATAGGCTTAGAAACAAACAAACAAACAAAATGATGACTTGTAATTCAGGTGGGCCACATTAAAGTAAACAATTGGGAGTGAGATGTTCACCCTTGATTAAACAATTTCTATATTAACAATTTCTAACATATATTAAACAATTTCTATATTAACATATCAGGTTAATCCCAAAACTATATTTTGACCATAGAGGATCAAATTGAATATTTTGACCTGAGCCCACATGGCCAATTTGAGATCGAGGGCAGGCTAGGAATTTTGATGGCTAGCTAGCCTGAAGCCATCAAGATCCATCTAGATCTTCAACTCTCATCACCTTTGATTGGGTTCATGTTAGTTGGCTACTTTGTAAGTGTCACATGGGACTTTTTTACTACAGCCATGTGAAATCTCTCACCCCACCTGACAAATGATGTAAACATTAGGTCTGTCAGGCTAACCCAATGCTTACTTTTTTTCCGACAACATGTGATGACCCAAACCGGCCATTTAGAACAACTAAACAAATTTGGTACATAAATAAAAATCTCATTAATTAGACATGTTCATACAATGTTTCTTAGGATCAGTGTTCCATAAATGCAATTTCTAACTCACCCTTGTAGGATGATCTTCAATCACTTACAAGCATTTCAAGGGCCTAATCTACCATTAGGAGTCATGGTTTGGTGATCCAAAATGTTAATATGGTGGGACTTACAATGGATGGTCCATGCACAAAAATCCCCAAGAGTGTTTGGTCATTTTCTTTGTTTAATGGCTCTTTTGTCAGTGTGGATTTGAAATCATGCAGAATGGGGGTGGATCTTATGATTTGTGTCGAATCGAGCCCATTTGAAATCATGACCTTTTGAAGGATTTGGATCACAAATCCCTCCAATTCTTTATTTCTAAATGACCAAAAAACAGTATATCCGGCCCAAAAATACATTGGATTCTATGCTTCCAAATAAGCCTTAAGTAGTTCTTCATTGATGGTTGTGGACGGATATCACGATTTTTACATCCAGAAGATGTGCCTAGGCTGTTGGCAGTATATAATAAGATGATTCAGCCCAAAGGTTGTATAGCTTATTTAATTGATTTTCACTTTGTACACTACAGGTTTAGTAATCCAAGTAATATAACTTGGTTGAAAAATCCTAGCTATAGAATATTTACCTTTCATGTGAAAATGGAAATTGAACTTAGCAATTCACTATAATATCAAGAGAAAACACAAATATCCGGTTAATCTCAAACTATATTAACAATTTCTAACATATATTAGCAATAAAAAAATAAAAAAATCAACCCCACACCTTACCGGGCGATCAGAAGAGGGACAACCGGCAGCTGCGTGCATGGCAGGGCGATGACGGATGACGGAACGAGTGGCAGCCTAGAAGGGACGAGCTGCGACACCGAACGAGTGGCAAGGATGAGCTCCGTCAGCGGACAGGGGCACCAGACAGGCCATAGGGATGAGCGGCAGGGTCTAGCACCGCCGGACAGGGGACAGGGGCGAGTGAGAGAGAGAGAGAGGGAAGGAGAGGGACGGTCGGACGGGCACTGGGAGAGGGAAGGGAGAGAGAGAGAGAGAGAGAGAGAGAGAGAGAGAGAGAGAGAGAGAGAGAGAGAGAGTTTTTCGAACGCTCGCTGGGAGGGAAGGGTTTGGACACTTCTTGAAAAGGACGGGTGGGGCCGTGGGGGTAGGGTTTGGGTGCTGCTGGAAAATGACGGGTGGGGTAGGGTTTTTTTTTTCTCGGGCGGACTTATATACACGGGTACGAGTCGAGTACCTCTAGACTTGTACTCTACTCATAATCTAAACGAGTCGTGGAAACCCGCTCGTACTCGGCTCTAACTTAGATGAGTCGAGTATTCCGAGTCAAGTCGAATGAGTACTCGAGCCTTAGTCTGCTCGTGTACAGCTCTAGGGAGGACCACGGAGGCCTATGGAACGGTATGGGTTAGGATGCGGGTCTTACAGAGAGGGTCAATGCCCTACTCATAGTAATAGTTATGCTTTAAGATTAGCAATAATTCAAGAGATGCATAAAAATAATGTAAAGGTTTTGATACGTCCCATACTCCACAACTACGAGAGGTATTAATATATACAAGCAACCTACATGAGATGCATGCCTAGCAAAGTATATGCAGATCATCACAATTAACGATCACACAATGTGAGAAATGATTTAGAATTATCTGACTTGCCCCGCATCCCATTCTATGGAGATTCGCCAGCGTGTCCCACGTTTAACATGGATTTACACGGTTATCCCAAGACGAACACAACACATGACTGAATGAATTATGTAATTCGACTTGTTCATGGAGAGACTATTTGCGACATCCAATCCCGGAGGTGATGTAACACACATTGCGAATCACTTACATCGATTTGTGCACCACTACCCATGATACATGAAATTACATGTCGCCTTAAGAGCTGCTACCGAAAACGTATTACATCCATGATATTTATTTGATTGCTAGAAGGGGGATTCCCAACATAGTACTTGCATTAAATTATGGGAGTTCTAGAATATCAAGACACATACCCAAGCCTTAAAGGTAAATAGCACAAGGCTAACAAAGTATAGAGAAGAGTAGCAATAGCTAGCTCAACAAAGAGGAGAGTGACAATGACCAACTCAATCATAAGGAGAGTAGCAATGCCTAACTCAACAGAAATGAGAGTGACAATGGCCAACTCAATAAGGAGAGTGGCAAGGGCCAACTCAAAAGAGAAGAGTAGCAAGGGCTAACTCATAAAATTAATAAGGTAAAGGCAAGGCTTGTATCCATCTCCCCACATAAATTCATAAAGATCACATGTAATCAAAGTCATACCATAATTTCCAAAGGATAGATAATTGATGGCGGTAAAATTATACGATTGCAGGGAGAAAATCATAATAACATAAAGAAAAACATGTAAAAAGGGAATTAAAGCAAATCAACTTAAATTAAGGTAAGCTTAAAGGAAAAACCCTCACCTCAGTGGTGATGTCGTCTCTTACTTACGTTAGATGTTCAAGGGTGTATGATCAGGTTCTACAATATTCGCCTGGTTTAAATTTATCAAGTTAGACGTCAGATTAGAGTAGGGGAAAAACATGGTCTAAATTATTCCTTAGGCGGATTTACAGGTTGCCTAAGTTGGTAGGCTTTCAACTCATGTGTTTTAGGCCCTTCTTATTATCGACTCAACTTGGCTTTTAGTATAAATGGATTCCCATTGTTGAAGGATAAAATAATTTTGGAAAGGGAAATGAAGGATAGAAAATAAGAGAGATTAGGAATCAACCCTGACTTCGGTGGTAGTGCGGAGGACGGCTAGCCTTCACATTTTCTTTCTTTCTTCCTCCTCCTTCCTTCCTAGTGTGGAGTTGGGCTTACGGCAAAGCGCCTCCTCCCTTTCTTTCTTTCTTTCTTTCTTTCTTTCTCTCACTCTCTCTCTCTCACGTTTCTCTTCTTCTTGTTTTTCTCTTTTTTTTCTTCTCGGTCGGATGATGGAGATCCCTTTATAGGCGTGAGGGCTTTCGGGTCGACTGCGAATTCCCTTGCACCGACTTGTTTATGCAACAAGGAACATTTGGAAAGCTCCCTTACACAACTCCCTATTTGCGTAACAGACACAAATGCATGGTTTTCAGACTTTTCTCATCCTTCTCCTTTTCCTTCTCCCTTTCTGACGACGTGGAGAGACTCAAAATCCTCTCCTCTTTCTTTTAGATGGTCCGGATCCGGGCTGAGATGTCTGGTGTGGATTTCATACATGAAAAGACTCGAACGACGTCTTCTTTTCGGTGCTCTTGCATAGGCTTTGCAACAAATGTCCATCCGATTGAATGGATTGCGAAAGGACCAAGGTTTTGGTCAAAATTCCCATCCAGACAAGATGGACGGTCCAAATCTTCCGTTTAGTTATTGGAGGTGGGTCACGGCTTCTCCAAATGGACGCTGTTCGCCTCGAAGCCGTGATACGTTGGGACCCTTACAGCAGCGAATAAGCGAAGAGGAGTTATATTCGGTTCATTTGTTGATTCCGTGTGGTTCGCTTGTAGGATGGACGATTTGGATTGACTCTCGGTGGCTAGAAACACAACCACGCTTAACTCCTTGCACCAGTTGCTGTAAGCATGCGTGCGTGCATGAATGCACGAGGAGGGCATGGTTTTAGTTGAATCCATCTCCCAGATACGATGGACGGCTCAGATCATCCATGATGATGATGATAGTGGCCCAAAATCGTCACAGCGGACGATCATCCATGGAAGAAAGGAAAACAGTTTCCTTCCCTTTTGAGAGATTTGTCAGGTCAAACCACGTTTAACCCGACTTGTTATTCAGTGCACTGTCGGTGCACATGTGTTGTGCAAGCTCGGGATTGACTGTGGGGTCCACGGTGATGTTTTCAAGAAATCTACTCCATCCATTCGTTTTGTCAGTTTATATTAGGGTCCATATCGGAGTAGAAGGTGAGCGCCAGTCCTACATGGGCCATCTCGAGTGAATGTCTTGTTTGGATATTGATCTTGCTGATCCAATGGCTTAGATTTGACATGTATGGTTACTTTATGATAATTAGGCCTGATATAAAGTTTCGCATGAAACGGTTCAGTAGTTACATGTGATTTAGAATTTAAGGTCTAGGTTAATGGCATTTTCGTAATTATTGTTGATCTATGAGTTTTGTGGAATCTGATGGTCGTACATGCTTGTATACACCTTTCTAAACAATTCTTATAAGCGAACTTTCATTTAAATCCTTATAGGTGGGGAGTTATTCATCAGTTCATTTAAGGGGAGGTACATACGTCGAATCATTTGATGGTTGGTCTTGTTTGAAAATTAAGGTTAGATGGCTTGATCTGTGAATGGAGACTATTCCCAATGGTCAGATTTACGTTTGTAAATCGATGTAAGGTTAGATTAGCTAGATTGGTACTGTACGCATGTATATAATAGGTTAAGTCTTATGGTAACACTTGAGAACTTTTAATACTCGGGTATTAAAAAGTTCGAGGTGTTACAATTTACCCCCCTTAAAGATAATTTTGCCCCCGAAATTCAACATTTCTTATCCTGAGCGAAGGCGAGGGTGTTCTTATTTTTCATTGTTACTAAATATTCGTTAATGCATATTTTAGGTATAACAATGTGACTAACTATAGGAACTGAGGTTGTGACATTCCATCCCTCTACCAAGGAGAGGAGAGAGTGACAGCATGAGTCCAACCTAGGTTAGCCTAGTCCAAGCAAGCCTATAGCCACTTGATCAACTAGAGTCTCAATCCTAGTCATTCAACCCAATCCTTGTAACACTCTCGTCCATCTTGCCATCCAATCTTCAATTAACTTTGGCTATTTTTACATTAGCATCATACAACATACATTCCCCTCTCAACCCCCTTACTTATCTCATACATCTACATTACATCAGATAACATCGTGCACCTAATCGATATATGCATATGCTTTGTGGCTTGCTGATATAATCGGACCAGATCCATCTGAGACTTTGATCGATTAGTTTACTCTTCGGTAAGTGGGAGAGTCAAGGCAGATTTATTCATCCGAGGCAACCCCTTGTCATAAAGCAATGCATCCAACACCAAATTGCACACACATCATTGCATACATAACTTCATTACATTATATTGCATACATAGCACTCAACACCCATCTTATTTAAATGTATGCTCTGCAACTTGCCGATGTAGTCAAATCCTACTCACTAGAATTTTGGGCTGATTGGCTAATTGCTTCAACCAGTGGAAGAGTCAAGGCAGATTTATCCAAATAAGACTACAACTTATCATAGGCATCGCATTTAACATGAAATTGCACTACTTTGCATTATTGGTGTGTAAGAACTAGTCTTAATCGTGGATAATTCATGGGATCTTGTGAAGTAGAGACCATGCATTTGTTTGGGTGGAGTGGGTACCTAATGTCACGCCCCAAATTCAGAAATCGGGCTCATAAAATTTTTGATCTCTGAATCCGGTGCCGACAGCCTCCGTAGTACCCCATTCTCGACTTCCAGTGCCCATATGCTAGATTCCGACCCTGGGAACCTACAAGGAGGATTTTTCAATGTACATTTATCTTGTAAAAAGTATAACCACAAGTTTACCCAAATCACAAAGGTAACATCATCATCATATATCCACTAATATAAACAATTGAATACAGTGCTGAAAGGAAAATACATATATCGACAATCAAAGCTCTAGAAGATAGCTGCACGCTCCAAGCTCGACGCTGTTGCGACCTAACGCCACCTAAACGCATCTATCGTCCATAAGCTTATAGAAAGCTTAGAGGGTGGTGTAAGTATGTGCGCAAGGTAAGTGTCAAGTATGCAATATGAGAGCAATGCAGAAACATGCTGGTAAGTCCATAATTACCATCAGCCTTATCCAGGCTATGCGATGTAAAATATAATAAGCCAATATCATATACTGAAGAAACAAAGTAGATCAGTTATGCAATGCGGAGTCATAGTAAGCCAAATATCATATACTGAGGATGCAATGCAATATGCAAATCCTGACGGGTCTACGAATACCGTCAACCTCATCTAGGCCACATAAATGCAGAAACATAGCAACCCAAAATGTCATATGCCGCGGATGTAATGCAATATGCAGTATGAATAAAATGACCAAACTGGAGTGTGAAGTCGGGATGATAGTACGTAGTATCGTAGGCTATGGGGTTCATCACAGGTGACTTCTATCCAAACCAGTCCCATACCTAAATTTGGATAGCCAAACTCAATGTGGTAAACTCCTGATCTCAGGCTAGTCGTGCGCCCCAACCGAAATCCTGGCCATTGTAAAGGTACACAACAATTAGTTGCGTACCACCAACCGGAGTGGATAGTGAATGAATGAATGAATCAAATGTTGAGTACGTAACTGCTGCTCAGTAAGTCCACATATCAGTATTGTACATCTTGGGATCATCATTGGGGTCTAGTACACTCTAAGCTGGATGCCACCCCTATTGGCCGTGCAGCCCAGCGAGTGGAAAAGACCTCACTACTCGCCTGCCAATATCGGCCTGGCTCATCGATAATGGACCCATTTGTGAGCTGGTCAAACCCAGCCTAGCTTACAGCCCCCTCACTTAGGCGGATAAGGCCACACTTCCTCCCAACCGACCATGATATAGTGGGAAGCGCGACCTCCTGGTATTCGGCACTCAGTGCTCATGTCCTCCACTCAGTTTAGACGTTAGAGCATCCCTTGGCCATGAGAGTTTAGGGACTTTCACCTACGGACATCCAAAGTGCCCATATGCTCAAACCAAACATTTCTGGTATCCCATCTGGCCATCCACAATATACCTGTGGAGGCTGCAACCCTGATGTCGCTAGGGCGCCAAATGATCCTGTCTAAAATGTGAGACACATGAGCCATACCATCCGATCATGCATCAAACCTACACGTACCGCGGGCTCATGTGGGGCAACTCCATCTCTCGGGGAGTCTCATAAACAATCATCCCAATGGCACATGCTATGTTCAATCACTCCTCATAACAAGCATGCGAATGATGTGTATGGGCATTTGTCATGAAGTATAATAAGCATGGTTATAATCACATACATCATGGCGGGCCTGTATAAGGCAGTCCATGGCCCATAATAATGAACGAGTGGCGTGCACACAATCACATACACATGGTGGGTCTCACACATCACAATTGGGCCTCACACATACAAGGGGCTTCACACAATCACAATGAGCCTCATATAATCACAATGAGCCTCATACAATCGCAATGGGCCTCATATAATCACAATGTTATGCTAACACATACTCTGTGTGTATACCAATCATAGTTGTAATCGATAATCGGCCTATATATATGGCAGGGTTCATAGGAGGACAACAGATCTAATCCATAACATGAGGATCGGTCCTCAATAGTGGATATACCAAACCTAATACCACCGATCTTTCCATCTATGGTGACGATGTTCTCTCCTCATATCAAGGATAGGCCTAGATGACCTACTCCTATTAAGAATGGGCCTAAGAACAAGGAGTGAGCTTCCTTGCCTGTTCCATCAAGTAGCAATCTAGGCTTCCTAAGGGCCCAATAAGCACAAGGTGGACCACATTCCCTATGGAAGGCTTGATATGAACATAAGATGGGCTTCGAGGCTTGGGTGGTCCTACAGGGTATGGTGGAAAGCATCATTATCAAATGGGGGCCCAACAGATTGGGATAGCCTAATCAAGGGAAAGATGGGTAATATAATCATCAATGGGGGCCCAACGGGTTGGGTTAGCCCATTAAGGGGAGATGAGAATGGGCCTAACAACGGGCCCTAGGGAGAGTTACAATGTGGACATCTAACCATCATTGCTCATACGACGTGGACATTAAACCATCATTGCTCTCAAGGCATGGCCTGTTTAATATCAACCAAGAACATGGATGGGCATCATAAACATCATTACATACATCCTGGTGGAATCACACATCACAATGGGCAGCATCACATGGGCATCACTCATGGACCACATATACATCATAATGGGCCACATCCCATGGGCCTCATGTACATCAAGTGGGCCGCATCACATGGGTCGCACCAATGGGCCTCATATACATCAAGTGGGCCACATCACATGGGCCGCACCAATGGGCCTCATATACATCAAGTGGGCCACATCACATGGGTCGCACCAATGAGCCTCATATACATCAAGTGGGCCGCATCACATGGGTCATAGTAATGGGCCTCATACACATCAAGTGGGCCGCATCACATGGGCCTCACACATATCATATTGGGCCTAATGGGGCAGCCCATGATTAAGTAAAATGGATGGCAACATGCATAACATATACATCAAGGTGGTCTTTACGGGTCAGCCCCTATAGTCAAGAAAAATAGATAGACGATATGCTTACAATACACACATCAAGGTGGGGTCCCACAGATTTGGACCATGTAGATAGAATGCATCACGATGGGGCCTACATCTGTTGGGTAGTAAGGATAAAATACATCACAGTGGGCCTGCTGCCACTGGACCGTATGGATGAAACACATTGGGTGGACCCCATTGCTGCTGGACGGTGCAGATAAAATACTTACGTTATGGTGGGTCCGGGTCCAGAAAATGGACGGATGGTGTGGCTGAAACACATACAGCATGGTGGTTTCCACCGTTCAGGCCGCTGGACGGTGTGAATAAAATACATAATCATGTGGGGTCCACCATTCATCAAGGTAGGCCCCACACACACATGGCAGGATGGCGACATGGATAAAACACTTACATTATGGTGGGGCCACGTGCTGCCAACACGTACCTCATCGGGTGGATCCCCACTGTCTAAAAACCCCTGGACGGTGGAGGAAAAATATATAAATCACGGTAGATCCCACCATCCCTGATGGACGGTGTGGATGCAATATATACATCAAGGTGGGTCTCACATGCATGGCCCACCAAAGATTTGAATCTGCCATGTTACCTGGATGGACGATGTGGTTATAAGACATATACATTAAGGTGAGTCCCACCGTCCAGCACATCAGGTGGGTCCCACATACATGGCCCACCAGAGGGTTGTACCTGCCTCAGTTTGAGATGGTGTGGATGCACCACTCTACCCAACAGGTGGGGCCCATGATCTGGACGGTGTAGATTAAAACATACATCATGCATGGGACCCACAGAACTTGCTGACCTCACAGCAGCTGCCAGCTGCATGGGTCGCACAAAACTTGCTGACGTCTCCAGTAGCTGTTGGGTCCCACAGAACTTGCTAACGTTATTACAGAATGGACGGTTGGGATATAACACCTGCCTCATGATCAGGCCCACACAGCATGCCGACGTCAACAGAATGGACGGTTGAGATATAACACATGCTTCATGTGGGGTCCATATAAATGGGCGGTCAAGATAAATCCCATACATCACATGGGGTCCATACAGGTGGATGATGTAGATAAACACATATATCACTGAGGTCCACACTGTCCCACGTGTAGGGACGGTGTGGATATAACACATACCTCATGATGGAGGCCCACATACCTTGCTGATGTCAGTCAGCAGCTAAACAGCTAGGTGAGATACACCAGTCGATCCGTTTCTACTATAGGTGGGTCCCACATGGGGCCCACCATAATATTATATTAATATATTATTATATTATACACACACACACATATATGATGCATTGAGGTGGGTCCCACATCCTGAAAAACGGATGGGCAGTATGAATACAACACTTGCAGTATGGTGGAGCCCCACCATCCAACAGCTGGATGGTGAGGATGAGACCCATTCATCTAGGTGGGTCCACACGTGTGGTCCACCATAGCTTTGAATAAAGCCGATATTTATGTTTTCCTCTAATCAGGTCTGTCGAAATGGACTGCTAGGTAGACCCACTCGGTGGACGGCATGGATAAAATACATGTATCATCAGGTGGGCCACACATAGAGAGAGAGAGAGAGAGAGAGAGAGAGAGAGAGAGAGATACGGCGTGTAGCGGAGGAGCTCCGCAACCATGAGCTCCTCTAGCAATTACAATGCATACATCAAGATAGGTCTCAAAAATCATGTGGACCCTGATAAAAAATCAAAATCTAGTGCCATGAACACCCACAGATTGGCCTTCTACTCGATCCCTTAGCTTCCTTAGCTCCTAAGCTTCTTCTTTAATGGAATATGATGAAGATTGAAGGGAGATGAGGATTAAGGGGTAGGGAGTGGGCCACACACTAGGCTTTCTCATGGAGAGCTTGGACGTTTCCTCTCTTTAGTAGCTTAGAATGGAGTGAGAAATGAGAGAGAGAGAGAGAGGAGTGGTGTTGTAAGGAGAGTGACATGGAGGGTATGGTGCTTGTTGACTTTTGGAATGAGAGGAGTGGGTTAAGCATGGGTTGCTTTGACTTGATGAAGAGAGAGGTATGGGTGAGTGATGGGTTGTGATGAGATGTACTTGACTTGATTGATGTGATTGATTCGATAAATTCTCTTGGGTTTTGCAAATGCGTGGCATTTTTTTAAAATATACGCGGGCCCACAACTCCTGGCCTTGGTATCGCATTGGTGCACAAGATGCGGCGTTGGAACCACGGCGACGATGCGGTCGTAAGAGTACAAGTCTTGGGTCGACTCGACTCGGGTTAATAGGGTGTGAATCAAGGTCACGCGCAAACGCTGACTATAGGTCACGGGTTGCCAGAAATCGTTGAGGAGGATCACGAAAGTCTAAGGAATGGTACGGTCTAGGATACGAGGCTTACACCTCTCCCCTCCTAATAAAAATTTTATCCTTGAAACTTACAGAACAGACAAGGGAAGAGGAAGCATCATCATATATATATGTCAAGGCAGAATCTATTTACAAAAGGATGAGGATAGCACTCTATAATCTTAACTTAGTGCACCCAAGATGCCTCATTAACACTATGGTGACTGTCACGCCCCAAACTCAGAAACCGGGCTCACAAAATTCCCGATTGCCGAATCCGTCGTCGACAGCTTCCGTAGTACCCCATTCTCAGCTCCCAGCACCCATACACCAGGTTCCGATCCTGGGATCGTATGAAGAGGAATTTTTTTTATATCAATTTGATTCATAATGAGCATAACCATAAGCATAACCCATGAATAATAACCACAAGAACACCATTGTAAAATTCACTATAATTAAAAACTTTAAAGTACAATGCGTATGAAGAGAAAATCCAAGATAGTGATAACGGAAACCCCTGAAGCATGACTGCACACTCCTATTGCGGTGAAGTTATGGTTGCATCTTTGCGTCACCTGTACGCATCAATTATGCATAAGCTTATAGAAAGCTTAGAGGGTGGTGTAAGTGTGTGCACAATATGAGCATGCTCAGAATGTAATGACAGAGTAATGCGGAATCATGCTGATAGTACCTAAATGCAATCAGCCGTACCAAGGCTATGCAGTGCAAAACATGAATGCTATCGGCCATATCAAGGCCATGCGATTTGAAATGCAAGTCAAGCATGCCAATCCTCATCCACATATCAACGCAGCTCCTCGCAAGAGCATCAAATATCAGTATGGTTCTCATTCTAGATAATCACCGGGGTTTAGTACAATCCAAATGGCACTTCCCCTTTCCCAGGCGTGCAGTCCAAGTAAGCATAAGAAACCTCACTATCCGCCTAGCCAATAATCTGTTAATATCTATCCAGCACGTCAATAGAGGACCCATTCACGAGTTGGTCATACTCAGCTTAGCAATGCTGCCTACCCTTGGGCGGGTAAGGCCACACCCCTTTTCAACCAACCACGACACAGTGGAAGATGCGGCCTCCTGGTATTCGGCCCTCGTGTGCTCATGTATCCACTCGGTCTGGACATTAGAGTCATCCTCTGATACCATCGGGTTTAGGAATTTTCACCTAGGGACATCTATGGCGCCCTGATGCTTAGTAACAATATTTTTGGTGTCTGATCCTGCCATCCACGATGTGTCTGTGGAGGTCATAGCCCTGATGTCGCTAGGGCGTATAGAAATCATGTCATACAAATGTGAAGTGCATGAATCACACTACCAGTCATGCAACAATCTTGCACGTACCACGCACTCATGAAGGGCAACTCTGCCTATCAGGGAGCCCATAAACAATTTGCCCAAAGGCATATGCCATGATCAGTCACTTCTCATCTCAAGCATACATATGATGAGTATGAGCATGAATTATGGAACTATACTAAACATGTTATGTGGTGATGGGTTCTGTTCATAACGAAGAAGGGCCTAGATGGCCTACACACTGCAAGTATAAGCCTATCAATGGGCCATAGGGAGAGTTACAATGCGGACATTTAACCATCATTGTTCTTACAATGTGGACGTCAAACCATCATTGCTCCTAAGGCATGGCTGCCAAAACATCATTACATACATCGTGGTGGAAATCTCACATCGCAATGGGCCTCAAATACATCACAGTCAGCCCACACAAAGGCCTCACATACATTTCATTAGGCCTTATATGCCTCAAGTGGGTTGCATCATGTGGGCTGCTCCAAAGGGTCAATCATGCATCAAATGGGCTACATCAATTGGGCCGAATTAAAGGGGCTGATTCAAATGGGCCGAATTAAAGGGGTCGAATCAAAAGGGCCAATTCAAATAGGCCGATTCAAATGGGCAGATCAAATGGGTCGAACCAATGGGCCGATTCAAATGGGCCGAATTAAAGGAGTCAAATCAAATGGGTCGATCGAATGGGCTGAGTCGAATAGGCCAAGTCAAATGGCCGAGTACAACACAATTCATCTACTTTTAGAGATCAGTATAGAGTATCCAAAAAAAAATGAATCATATCAAGAGATCAACTGGACCATACCGCATTTAACAGTGGTGATAATGATTTCCACAGTTAAAAATTTAGAGGGCCCACTATAGCATTTATTTCCCATCCATACTATTCATAAGGTCACAAAGCCCTGGATGTAGAGGGAAAACAAATATCACATTGGTCCAAGACCAGGACCCTGTAACCCAGAGGCGGTTTTTAATGGTGGGTGTTTCATCCCACTGTTTTATGCAGTGTGGTCCACTTGATATTAGATCTGCCTTATTTTTAGTCTCAACCGTGAGATAAGTCACCAAATGGATGGACGACATGCATGTCAAAGGGGCCCACCGTCCCAGCCTGCGGACGGTGTGGATAAACCTATACATCACGTGTGGTCCCCACTTCACATGTGAGACCGCTAATTGTCCAGCAACGGTGGGTCCCACCAGGTAGATGAACGGCGTGGGTCTAATCCCACGTGCAGAAATTGACGGACGGTGGGTCCCACATAGCAGTGGCCCACCCATTCCTTTCTCTCTCTAAGTCTATATATATATATATATATTTGTATATAATATATATATATATAGATAATATTATAAAAAAATAGTCCAGCGTCCAGAGAGTCTGGATGCTCTCTGGACGGATGGGGGATATATATATATATATATATATATATATATATATATATATATTTTTATCTGGTGAATTTTCATAGATGGGGCCCGTATAAGAAAGATCTACTCTACCAGTTGGCTCCCTATTTAAGACGAGTCTAACAAGCCCAATATTGGATATTTTTCGACGCACAGAAACACCACAGGGGGCCCTAATAATTTTTACCTACTAACATAATGTTCTAGACGGTGTGGCCTACCAGAGTTTTGGATCAGCTTCATTTTTCGACTCAATGTCTAAAATGAATTGGGAAGTAGGGTGGATGGTATGGATTAGATACATGCATCATGAGTGGGGCCTATTGTGGGTCCCACACTTTCCCCTTTGAAAGAGCTAGGACACTACAACCTCTGGACACTGGCAGCAGCATCCCTTACACACCTCCGCACTCATGCACGTAGTGGAATTTCACCACCTATATGGGTCTGTTTAGTGGATGGACTAGGTAAAATACATACTTCATGGTGGGGTCCATCCGGGTGGGCCATAAGGCCCCATCATCACAATAAAATGGAGGGGGAGAGAGAGAGAGAAAGACGCGTAAAGGGGAGGGACCCCGCCACTATGGGCCCTCCTTACTCTCAATACAAAGCATACATTAAGTGGGTCCCACCATAAGTGGGCCCACAAATAGAAATCAATGGAGAAAATTCCAAGATCACCCACCTATCAGCCTTCTTCCTTAGCTCCTTAGACACCTATGCTCCTTGCCTTCAACTTTTGATGGAGGTTGATGGAGATTGGAAGGTTGAGATGGGAGATGAGAGAGTAGGAAGGTGGACCACACTTGTTATTTTGGGAGAGCTTGGGGAGGCTTGGACATGGGATATTTTTTTGTTGCTTGGGAGTGAAGAGAGAGAATGAGAGAGAGAGGAAAGTGATGGGATGAAAAGAGTTGGAGTGATGGGCGGAATGATGGAGTTGTAAGAAAGGGATGGGTGGAGAGAGAGAGAGTTGACTTTGGGAATGGGAAGGGGTGGGTTGCTTGTACTTGAGGTATGGAGTGTACTTGACTTAATTGATTAATTGATTAATGGGACATGTTGTAGAGATTCTCTCGGAATTCATAACGCGCGGCGTTTCTTTGGAATGAACATGGGCCTACATCTCCTGGTCTGGATATCGGATCAATGCGCGAGTCACGGCGTTGGAATTGCGGCGACGGCGAGATCGCAGGGGTACAAGTTTCGAGTTGAGTTGACTCCAATATGTAGGACTCTGCTTAAGATCACGCGCAAATATTGGATATAAGTCGAGGATTACCGGAATTCGATCGGAAGGACTGTGGAAGCCTATGGAATGGTACAGACTATGATACGGGCCTTACAACTCTCCCCTCCAAATAAAAATTTCATCCTCAAAATTTACACAATCATCGCAACTAGACATAACTCATAAGGAAGAGGAAACATAACATCATTATATGAAATCGAAGACAACATACAAGATACAACATATAATCAATCATGAAAGAGATGGGGATAACGCTCTCGAATCTCGGCCTTGCGCTCCCAAGACGCCTCATCAACAGAATGGTGACTCCACTGAACCTTCACCAAGGGAATGACCTTGGTCCGGAGGACTTGCTCCTTCCGATTAAGGATGCGGACTGGCTGCTCAATGTAAGAAGCGTCCTCACGAACCTCCAACGGCTGCCAATCAATAACAGGAACAATGTTTAACCCATACTTTCTCAGCATAGAGATATGAAAAATGTTGTGGATGCCAGACAACTGAGATGGCAAGGCAAGCTGATAGGTCACGGCACTAACACACCCAGTGATCTCAAAAGGTCGTATAAATCTCAGGGCAAGCTTGCCCTTCGCTCCAAATCGAACTATGCCCTTCATAGGCAAGACCTTGAGATACACATGGTCCCTTACATCAAACTCCAATGGACGACGTTGATGATTAGCAAAACTCTTCTACTGGCTTTGAGCTGTGCGCATCCTCTGCCTGATGATATCGATAGCCTCTAACATCTTCTGCACAAGCTCGGGACCTAGGAGACGCTGCTCTCCAACCTTGGTCCAACAACTTGGAGATCTGCACGATCTGTCATATAATGCCTCAAAAGGAGTCATGCCAATGGTGGCCTGATAGTTGTTGTTGTATGCGAACTCAGCCAATCACAGGTGCTCATCTCAACTACCCTCGAAGTCAATCGCGCAGGCCCGAAGCATATCCTCAAGGATCTGATTAATCCTCTCATCTGACCATCATTTTATGGATGATACCAGGTGTTGAGCTGCAAATTAGTGCCCATCATTCTCTGAAAGCTCTTCCAAAACTGAGATATGAACTTCAGGTCTTGGTCTGAAACGATCGAGACAGGAATACCATGCGGTCTCAGGATCTCATCAACAAACAGCTTGGCAAGCCGATCCGAATGTCAAGTCTCACGAATCGCAAGAAAATGTGATGACTTCGTCAGACGGTTCACAACAACCTAGATGACATCATGACCACACTGAGTCCTCGGTAAACCTATAATGAAATCTGCCGATATGTGCTCCCACTTCCACGTCGGACGCTCAACAGCTGCAATGGACCAAGGGGTCTCTGATGATCGGCCTTGACACGTTGGCATGTGTCACACTCGGCTACAAAACTGGTTATCTGATGCTTCATCTTTGCCCAAAAATACTATCTCCTCATATCACGATACATCTTCGTCGAGCCAAGGTGGATAGAAAACCGCGATCGATGTGCCTCGGTTATAAGATCTCTGTGCAACTCAGGAATATCCGGGACACACAATCGGCCTCTGAAGCGAAGTCCACCATCAAAACCAATTTGTCAATCTGTCTGACTCTCAGATGCTGCCTCTGCTTGGTAATCCTGTAATGACTAGTCTGCCTGCTAAGCCTCGATCACCCTTGCGATAAGAGAGGGTTCAATCGACAGGCTTGATAGCTGAATGATAGAAGACTATAGACTAAAATCGAAGTCATAATCTGCTATATCCTCGAGCATCCTCCACTCTTGAATCATCATGTGTGCCACCAGGCCTCTTGACTGATAGCTAAGGGCATCCGCCACCACATTCTCCTTTCCTAGGTGGTACTGGAGATCAAAATCATAGTCCTTCAGGAGCTCCATCCAATTTATTTGCCTCATGTTCAGCTCGAACTGAGAGAATAAGTACTCCAAGCTCTTATGGTTGGAGAAGAGCTCGAACCTGACCCCATAGAGATAGTGCCTCCACGCCTTTAGTGCGAAGACGACTGTTGCTAGCTCCAAATCATGCGTAGGGTAGTTCATCTCATGGACCTTGACTTGGTGAGACGTATAAGCCACTGGTCTCCCGTGCGGCATCAGGACAACACCTAAACCAATACACGAAGCATCAGTAAATACAACAAATTCATCACTCATAGAGGAAAGAGTGAGGACAGGAGCGAACGTGAGGCGGTCCTTCAGCTCCATAAATGCTCGCTCACAGGCGTTGCTCCAAATAAACTCTGCGCCCTTTCGAGTCAACCTGGTCAACGGGGCTACGATACGGGAGAAGCCCTCAATGAAACACCGACAGTAGCTCGCTAAACCCAGCAAACTAAGGATCCGGACGCAGTCGTAGGCTGGTCCCACTGACGCAGTCTCAACCTTTGAGGGGTCAACTGCGACACCCTCCCTTATCACCATATGACAGAGGAATTTCACCTCCTCCTGCTAAAACTCACACTTTTCCAACTTCGCATACAGCTAGTGGGCACGAAGGGTCTGTAATGCGATCTCCAGATGCTGCATATGCTCCTCACGGGTCCTCGAATATATCAGGATGTCGTCGATGGATACTACAACAAACTGATCGAGATACAGACGGAAGACCTCGTTCATCAACTGCATGAAGACTGCAGGCGCATTGGTTAGTCCGAAGGACATGACCTAAAACTTAAAATGACCATAACACGTCCTGATAGCTATCTTCGGGATGTCCTCCTCTCGGACCCAAATCTGATGATAACTGGAACGCAGGTCAATCTTCGAAAAGAACTGTGCACCTTGTAGCTGATCAAATAAGTCGTCTATCCTCAGGAGTGGGTTGTTCTTGATCATGACCAGGTTGAGCTCACGATAATCTACACAGAGCCTCAATGAGGCATCCTTCTTCCTGACGAAGAGTACCGGTGCTCCCCACAGAGAACTATTCGGACGAATGAATCCCAACTCACATAACTCGTCTAACTGATGCTGCAGCTCCCTCAACTCCATCGGTGCTATGCAATACGGGGTCTTCAAAATAGGCACGGTACCGGGCACAAGATCTATCTGGAACTTAATATGCCGATGAGGCGGCAACCCCGGAATCTCCCGAAACACATCGGGGAAATCACAAACAATCGACAACTTATCAATACATGCAGCAACAGGCTCCTCAATGGCGTAGGACATCATACAAGACAACAGCTCTGCTCTGGGCTCGACAGCGAACTGAAACTAAGGCAAGATGGGTATACAAAACGTGACGGTCCTCGCGGAACAGTCCAGCATGGTTTGGTACTCGGCAAGCCAATCCATGCCCAAGATAACGTCAAAATCTAATATTGGTAGCACAAATAAGTCGGTGGGCAAAAAGATATCATCAACCAGAACTGGGTAAGATAAACAGAAACGGCCCAACACTGTAGTCTTCCCCAAGGGCGTTGATATGGTCAACCCCTCGAGAGCAGACTCTATCAGTAAGCCAGTCGAATGACAAAAATCCTCGAACATGAATGAACGTGATGCACCGAAATTAAATAGTACATGTGTGATACATGCGGAGATAGAAAGAATACCCTCAATGACTCCTCTAGATGACTGCGGATCCTATTGAGCCACATAGAACCTAGCCTGAGCTAGATGGGGAGGTGCATGTCCCCTCTGAGGTCCCTACTGCTGTTGCTGCCTCTGTGGCGGCCTATACTATTGTCTCTATTGCTGCTGGGGCCTCAGCGAATGAGGTGCCCTGTCCCACCACATCCAAAATAAGTTCTTATAAATGGCTGCTGGGGTGGTGCTGGAGGTGTCGCTAGTGCTGCTAGTGCTCTGGCAGATGGGTGGCTGTGTACCCCTATGACCGTTGATGCTGCTGGGAGCTACTGGAGGGGGCCTACCTCTTCTGACCTCTCCTTTGATCTCGATCGCTCTGCCCACCGGCCTACTTAATCTCATAAATCTGAGCCCTCCGCACTACCGCCTAAAAAGTCGGGAGCTTATGCCTAATAACACGGCCTCGAAGACAGTAACACAAGCAGTTCTTGAAACAGGGGGCCTTCCGTTGCTCATCATCAACCAAATACGGTGTAAACCTTAATAGTACCATAAAATGGGCCGCATACTATGCCACAGACATGTCTCCCTGCACCAAGGTCTCGAACTCTAACGTTCGCTGCCGACGAATGTGGTCAGGGAAGTACTGCTGGTCAAATCGGTCCATAAAATCTTCCTATGTCTAAATGAAATTAGGCCTTGCAACATGAGTAACAAAGGTCCACCAGTACTTGGCCTCACCCTGGAGAACAAATACGGCCAACCGGACTTGCTGTTGGGTCTTACATGCCATAGTATCAAAAATCTTCTCCACATCAGAGAGCCATCTCTTGGCTGCAGTCGGATCTGGCTCACCCTGGAAACACGGGGGATCATACTGTCAAAACTCTCGAAGTAGGGTGCTCGCGTGCTCTTGCTCTACCTGTACTGGTGAAACAACTGGGTGTCTGCCCTGTCCCTGAAGTGCAGCCATCACCAGTGTTCGAGTTATCGGTATCGCTACAAGTTTCGCTTGCCAGAGATAAAGATATAATATCGTTATCGCCGATATCGCCGATAGCCAGAAATGTAAAGAAAAGGGGGGAAATATGGGGAAAATGGTGGAATTTTTTTAGTGAAACTTCAGGACATGCCTAAATACACATATTTACATATTCAGGAATGAAAATTTTACAAAAATAATGCATTAAATTAGAAGTTTCTATTTAATGGGAGCCAAAAAGTATGCGTTGTCGTAAGAAATCACTCAAATAGTAGCCAAAATTAGTTTATATAATACAAATGCAAGCTTACAACAATTAAGAGATGTAAAAGTAAATGAATTGAAAAAAATACATATTTCTAGCCATGTTTCATCCCCACATAGAGTGAGGAGGTGGCTTGTAATCATTGTCCGGATCCCATGGCAGTTGAGAGTAGTACTGCTGCCCAACATATTGGCAGTACTGCTCCCAGGTCATCCTCTGCTCTTACCAATTGAGGAACTCTCTTATGTACCTCTGATAGTCATCCTCCCCAAACTGTACGAGTACGCCTAGACATGGGAATTGCGTGAAATACATCGACGGCATTTCCTGAGCAGGGTACTGAGGGAATAGATCAAGTCTAACCCCAACTCCTTGATAGTATTGCTGCCAGCATATGGGTACCTCGAATATCCTCCTGTCAAAGGGTCATGACTCGAAGAACTATCTTCCAGCTGCCTGCACCCATGGGTAGATGAGCGTGACCGAATGTCAGAGTTGCCATGGTCATACCGTGGTATCTCCTATGAGCATAAGGCAGGATAGAGGTGGAGCTCCCCTGATCTGAACTTATGTCTATAAATGACAAACTGCGTGTGAGAGCTTCAGCCGCGGCGCGTCCAGCTTTCTTCTTCGAACAACTCTCGAACATATATCTGGGCTCTGATGCTCTCGCCCTGGATGGTGGACGAGATCCATATCCTCATCTTGAGTGGCATGGTCAAAGCTCTGCTCCTCAGTGTACTGGCCAACGGATCGTTGGCTCTAAGCCGTCGTGTACCCCCCACCATTGCCACCCCCACCCCCACTAGTACCACCTATACTAGTGTCGGTGCCTCCATCCCCTCCCTCATCACCATCGTCATCGTCGTCGTCGTCCTCAGGACCAGTGTCAAGTGGGGGTTGAGTCTCATCATCATCATCACTCACTACGACTTGATGATGAGGGGGCCTTGAAGATGCTTCCCCACCCTGATTGGAACGTGTCGAACTCCTCATCAAAGGATCAAATGAGTCTGTGTTCGCCTTCTGTTCCTCTACTACCTGATCAACATCAATACCCAGAGCTGCTGCTCCCTCGGCTACCTATGGAGCAGGGCCTCCCTCCGCATCATCTAAATCAACTGATTTGACCCACTCATAAAGTGAGTCCTCATCATCATTACCTATCTGTGCCATGTTACCTATAGACAACATGTCTAACAGGTCTTGATTTTCCTCCATGTCTCGGTCTACCCGCAACTGCCTCTCTCTTAACTTCATATTGTAATGGCAGTAAACGAGCTTTTGCAGCTTCTCATATGCTAGTTTGTTCCTCTTGCTGGTGTGTATGAGTGACCATGTGCTCCAATTCCTTTCACATGGTGAGGAGGATACAGTCTGTATGAGAACACGGACTGCCAATAACTGTAGTGTGGGCGTGTCAACTCTATACATCGCCCACCACTCACCTATATATCCATGAGGAGCTTGTTTTAGTTTGAAGTTTAAATGAAAAATACAATTACCTAATTATGTTACCATACTCACACGGCATCATCATTTCGGTCGATGCTTTTGCTAGTGCAGATGAGAACGTACCCCTCGCATCCCTAAACCGCAACAACTATAAACACGGATTCACAGGTCATTATTTTTAATCACCCATATTTCTAGAGGCTATAAGGAAGAAATTTTATTGCATTACCTGGTTACCGAAATCTGTTTGCACTGTTGATTCTGGGAACAATCGTTCGAACACCTCGTGGACAGCCATCGTCAAATCTTGATTCTCATAGAGCCAACGTTTATAATGAAATTTGGGATTCAGGTAGTATGCTGAAACCCAAATATTAGTTACTCAGTTGTATTGACATGCAAACAGAAGTGATGCTTAAAGTACTCAGTTGTATTAACAAACTTACTAGCTTGGTGGAGTGGATGCTCGAGAGTCCCAATCCATCGACGATCGATGATATCGATCACCCAGTGATACGAAGTGGGGATTGCAGTCATTATACCCTTTCTCATAATTCTCATAAGTTCATACATTGACCCCATCGAAGGCCACATCTCATTATCTAAGGCTCGTAGGACCTTGTACATCGGATGTAGGAAGGAAACGACGTTGTGAACTTTATCCTAGAAGGAATTGGAAAACACTATATTCGAACAGGTTTTTGCATCCTCAGTCTTCCTTTAATTTCACTCCATGTATCCCTCGGATCTGAACAAATTTCTGAGACCCACGCGGTGCCTGTATAAGCTGTCAAGTGCAATGAAGTTCGTGGCGAATCGTGTCACACCTGGTCTAACGATGTCTCCTCCAAAACACTCACGCATTGCATCCAACAACCATGAGTGATTGTATATAAAGTTTGTCACTTTCCTCACATGCTGGATGGTTTTCTTGACAGAATCCTTATGACCTATTTCCTCGAGCATTAAATCAATGTAGTGTGCCGCACACGGGGTCCAATAGAGATTGAACTTCTGCATCAATTTCTTCCCCGCCTTACCGAACGCACTGCCATTGTCCGTCACAACTTGGACAATATTCTGGGACCCAACATCTCTAATCACTCCTTTCAGGAGAGCATATATGTATTCGTGATCTTTTATTCTAGCTGATGCATCAATGGATTTGAGGAAAACCGATTGTCCTCTACAGTACACCATGAAATTGATAATGGACAATTTCATGGGTCCTATCCACCCATCACACATGATTGTTACCCCATACTACTTTCAGTTCGGCCTGAGTCCATGTACCCAAACCTGCATCTTCTCATGCTCCTGATCGAGGTAGACGCCAAGAATCTCCTATGGCGTGGGAGGCTTCACGCCAGGCCTGGCACGCTGCACCTCCTCAATCATATTTTTGAAGTGAGGACTGGTTGCTGCATTTGCTGGTACATGGCTCGAGATGAAGCACCTAGATATAGCGTCACCTACTTTCTCCCTGAGCCCCTTGCTTCACATATTTTTTAATCTTTTTTATTAATGCCTGCGATGGGTGCATCTGGGACATGAGTGCTTTGTGTGCGTTATAGGCCATGCCCGCTGCCTCCCTCAAATCGTCTGCTGCTCCCACCAGCCTCATGTTGGGACGTCCCAAATGACGGCCTACTCTCATCAATCCTTCTTCTTTGCTCCCCCTCCCAATCTAAAGCCCGAGACTCATGAATCACTTGTCTAAAATCACTTCTTTCTCGAGTCGTAAAATAGTCATCGGGGTACATGATCCCCTCATCGTTGTCATCATCGTGCTCGTCGATAGCACCTAGGCCCCATCCAATGCCTTGTAGCTCCTCCCTTATATCCCTTTCCTAATCCTTTTGCTGCGCTTGTGTGACTTCGCTTCAGTCAATACTCTTCTCATCTCCTCTCTCACTGGCCTTGTTACACTTGGACAGTCTTTCACATTCTTGTATCCCCCTGCCAAATGTTCCTTTAGCCTAGACACTCCCCCACTCCATATCATTTGGCCACAATAGTTGCATATGGCCCCATATTTATTCCTCTCTACTGGCCGTCCATGTTTCCACCCAATGTCCCTTGCTCCTCCTTTTTCCGATCTAGACGACATTTTGCTCCCTACTAGTATACAAATTTACAATAATTGACAAAAAAAAAGTGCATCGGCTCGTATCCAATGTAATAAGCCCAAATCATTTCAAGGGCTAAGATGTTAGATCAAATCAAAATTTCATATAAATTACAATTGAGGAAAGAGTTTGCAGATTACATACTAAGTAAACTTTATGGGGCCTATTGTGATTTATACATACAACATGATGAGTACTGGAAAAAAAATGAAACAGATATAGTCTCAGGTGGACAATGCAAAAGGAAACAATTGTGATTGTACGGTCTACCATTAAACACTTATTAGGACCCACCATAATGTGTCCATAATGCTTATTTTCCATCCAACCCATTGAAAAGGTTACATAAATCTAGATGAAGTGAAAAAATAAATATTAGCTTTATACAAAACTTTTGTGGCCCATAATAAAGTTCAAGTGGACCCCACTTTTGTGACATCCACTATTCAAAACTTCTTAGGGGCCATAGTAGTTTTCGAATAAGCTAATATTTTTGTTTTCACTTCATCTATCTCTATGTTAACTTGTGAATAGGATGAATCTCAAAAATACATCACTATGGGCCTTATAGATACAACGGTGGGTGTGACGGCTCCCACGGTTTTCTGTGGTGGGTCCACTTGAAATTTAGATCTATCTCATTCTCTTCGTAATGCCATAAAATGACGCCTACAAATGGTTGGATGGTATGGATACAACACATGCATCATGGTGGGGTCCCCAGAGCTTGGCGACGTCACTTTAGTAGCCATTTCGCCACTGACCTTGTCAGTATCATATTCACGCCCGCCTCAGAGTTTAGGACGATCTGGTGGTTGGTGCTCCGTGGGCCCCACCATGGTGTATATGTTTCATCCATTTTTTTCATCCATTTTACAGATCATTTTAGGGCTTTATACCAAAAATGATAGGAATATAAATCTCAGGTTGACCACACCACAGGAAAATAATAGTGATTAGATATCCACCATTAAAATCCTCCTAAGGATGGTTGTACTGTTTATTTGACTTCCAATCTGTTGATTATGTCATATAGATCCAGATGAAGGGAAAAAACAAAGATAAGCTTGATCCAAAACTGTTATGGCCCTCAAAAAGTTTTTAATGGTTGAAGTTTATTCAACACTGTTTCCAATAATGTGGTCCACTTGAGACTGTTAGATACCTACGTTTTGGTCTCATTCTATCAAATGATGTAGGAAAATAGATGGACGGCATGGATGAAACACATTCATCATGGTGGGGCCCACAGAGCACCGACCACCATCCATCGGCTGGTGGTAGGGGCGTAGCCAATCTGTTTCCTTTGGCTACAGCTTTTATCTGTGGCCAATGTACCCGAAATTGGATTGCTTATTGAATATGCTCTTATTGTACTGAGTAAACTCAATTGGGCCCACTGTGAATTTATGTGGTTTATCCACACCTTCCATACATTTTTCCGTCTCATTTTAGGCATTGAGCCCAAAATTGAAGCTTATACAAATCTCAAGTGGACCATACCATAGGAAACAGTGGAAATAATGATTTCCACCGTTGAAACCTTTCTATGCCCCACAGTGATGTTTATTTTTCATCTAAACTGTTCAGAAGATCAAAAAAACATGAATGAAAGGAAAAAAAACAAATATAATCTTGTTCCAAAACTTCTGTGGCCCCTAAGAATTTTTCAACAGTATAACTTCAATTCACATTGTTTCCTATGGTGTGGTCCATTTTAGCCTTGTATATCCTTCGATTTTGATATAAGGCTCTAAAATCATCTTGTAAAATGGATGGATGTAACACCCCGACTTTCCAGGACCCGAGTATATGACCCGTGTCCCAAAAGCCCGAGTGTTAACTTTAAAGGATGGTCAAATTCGAGTGTACATTTTTTTTTCTTCATCAGAGTAAGCAAATGAGAGTAGAGTGGATAAATCGACATGAAGGAAAATTTCATTATCGTTCAAATATACAAGAAGCTGCCCATAATGACTTATACAAACCAATGTGTCTGAATATAAACAAGTACAAGATTTACATGATTTAATACATGAAGAATTACAGAAAACATATAAACATAAGCCGCGAGATCATGCAGCTCCTCCAAACAAATACAGTCATGCATCCCTGGCGATCATACCCTACTCCTCATCAAGTCTGAACAAGCATATTACTTAAGCTACCTGTCTTACCTGTACGGTTGTATATTTGATGGATGAGTGGCCAACTCAGTGTGAATTTCCCTCAAGATTACACACCGCCGCATTAGGTAAGAAATAGTATAACACATCTAGACAACCAAAATAGAGTAAATGCAGTCTTATTAGGTGCATGGATGTATGAATGCAATCATCGACCCGGGTAAACCATCCGGACGGTCGGTGCCCTAAGAAAAACATCCAGATAGGCAATGGGGTCATCACCCAAGGATGTGACTGGTCATCAGCGTAACACGCGGCATAATCATATGGGCATGAAGAACTAAGTCATCATCATAAATCGATCGGCTGGTCATTAGCGCAACATGCGGCGTAATCGTATGGGCATATGATCTAAGCCGTCGTAGTATGCTATATGTACATGATTTGCCAGCCCATTATTAGTCCAATTGCAATCAGCCATTTTTGAATCAGCTCATGGTCACTACGGGGAGCGCAGGGCTCAGCATAGGCCGACAGCTCGAGCATAGTGGCATATGTTTGTACATGTAGGAAAATAATGAATATTATCATCATCCCTAATCATAATAGAAGCACTGAATTTCGGGGAAGAAATTCTCTTTAAGGGGGGTAGATTGTAACACCCCGTACTTTTCAGTACTTGAGTGCTACCATGTAATTTAATTTAATATAAATACAAAGAATAATACAACCTAAATATATATACACTATAAAGTGTATATACTTTGTGAAAATTTAAAATTTCATGCTAAAATGATACGTGTGTACTTAATGTATATAAGACATTATGAAAACAATATGACATTAAATAAACATAATGAGTAATGAATTCACAATATAAAGTCAAATTAAAATGTAACATTGAATATATTTTTATGGACTTATATATTATTTAACAATATCATCAAATACAAATATAATTTTAATTAAATATAATATTGTACAATCTTCAATTCATTTATATGTATAATATGATATTGTATATTATAGATTATGTATATTGATGAATGTGTGAACAGCAGTATGTAATTAGTAATATGCTAATGTTAAAATTATATTTATATATATATGAATGGGATTTTAAATATTGTAATTATAAGTAATATACAAAAATAATGAAAATTATATTAATATTAGTCTCTGGTTAGTCACTCATTACGAAAGACATACAAACAACTAATAGGACCCTTTTCAACCGTTGACGTTCAATCCCGGGAAGATCCGACCATTAGATCAGTGAGAAATCCATAAATAAGGTCTGAATCAAGTTATGCTCTAAACTCATAGCAAACATGTGATGTTGTCCTCATTTATTCCCAAGTTATGCTCTAATACCAACTTCTATCATGCCTCAAACTCAGAAACCGGGCTCACAAAATTCTCGATTGCCGAATCCGGCACCGACAGTCTCCATAGTACGTCATTCTCGGCTCACGGCACCCATACACCAGGTTCCGATCCTAGGATCATACGAGGAGGATTTTTTTTACATCAATTTGATTCATAATGAGCATAACTATAAGCATAACCCATGAATAATAACCACAAGAACACCATCACAAAATCCACTATGATCAAAAACTTTAAAGTACAATGCGTATGAAGGGAAATACAAGATAGTGATAACGGAAACTCCTGAAGCTCGATTGCACACTCCTACTGCGGTGAAGCTACGGCTACGTCTTAGCGTCACCTACACGCATTAATCGTGCATAAGCTTATAAAAAGCTTAGAGGGTGGTGTAAGTGTGTGCGCAATATAAGCGTGCTCAAAGTACAATGACAGAGTAATGCGGAATCATACCGATGAGTATGTAAATGCAATCAGCCGTACCAAGGCTATGCGGTACAAAACATGAATGCTATCAACCATATCAAGGCCATGCAATGCAAAATGCAAGTCAAGCATACCAATCCTCATCACATATCAATGCAGCTCCTTGCTAGAGCTTCAAATATCAATACGATTCTCATTCTGGATAATCATCAGGGTTTAGTACACTCCAAATGGCACTGCCTCTTTCCTAGGCATGCAGTCCAAGTGAGCATAAGAAACCTCACTATCTGCCTAACCAATAATCTGCCAATATCTATCTGGCACGTCGATAGCGGACCCATTCACGAGCTAGTAATACTCAGCTAGCAATGCCGCCTACCCTTGGGCGGGTAAGGCCACACCTCTTTCCAACCAACCATAATATAGTGGGAGACATGACCTCCTGGTATTCGGCCCTTGTGCACTCATGTATCCACTCAGTCTGTACGTTAGAGTCATCCTCTGGTACCATTGGGTTTAAGAATTTTCACCTAGGGACATCTATGGCACCTCGATGCTTAGTAACAATATTTCTGGTGTCTGATCCTGCCATCCACGATGTGTCTGTGAAGGTCATAGCCCTAATGTCACTAGGGCGTATAGAAATCATGTCATACAAATGTGAAGTGCATGAATCACACTACCAGTCATGCAACAATCTTGCATGTACTGCGCGCTCATGAAAGGCAACTCCGCCTATCAGGGAGCCCATTAATAATCTGCCCAAAGGCATATGCTATGATCAGTCACTTCTCATCTCAAGCATACATATGATGCGTAGGAGCATGAATCATGGAACTATACTAAACATGATATATGGTGATGGGTTCTGTTCATAGCGAAGAAGGGCCTAGATGGCCTACACACTACAAGTATGGGCCTATCAATGGGCCATAGGGAGAGTTACAATGTGGACATTTAACCATCATTGCTCTTACAATATGGATGTCAAACCATCATTGTACTCAAGGCATGACCGCCAAAACCTCATTACATATATTGTGGTGAAAATCTCACATCGCAATGGGCCTCAAATACATCACAATCGGCCCACACAATGGCCTCACATACATTCATTGGGCCTCATATGCCTCAAGTGGGCCGCATCATGTGGGCCGCTCCAAAGGGTCAATCATACATCAAATGGGCTACATCAACTGGGTCGAATCAAAGGGGCCGATTCAAATGGACCGAATCAAAGGGGCCGAATCAAATAGGCTGATCGAATGGGCTGAGTCGATTAGGCCGAGTTAAATGGCCAAGTACAACACAATTCATCTACTTTTAGAGATCAGTATAGAGTATCATAAAAAAAAATGAATCATATCAAGAGATCAACTGGACCATACCGCATTTAACAATGGTGATAATGATTTCCACAGTTAAAAATTTAGAGGGCCCACTATAGTATTTATTTTCCATCTATACTATTCATAAGGTTACAAAGACCTGGATATATGGGGAAAACAAATATCACATTGGTCCAAGACCAGGACCCTGTAACCCAGAGGGGGTTTTCAATGGTGGGCATTTCATCTCACTGTTTTATGTAGTGTAGTCCACTAGATATTAGATTTGCCTTATTTTTAGTCTCAACTGTGAGACGAGTCGCTAAATGGATGGACGACATGCATGCATTAAAGGGGCCCACCATCCCATCCTACGGACGGTGTGGATAAACCCGTACATCATGTGTGGTCTACATGTGTGGACCCCACTTCACGTGTGAGACTGTTGACCGTCCAGCGATGGTGGGTCCCACCAGGTAGATGGATAGCGTGGGTCTAATCCCACGTGCAGAAATTGACGGAAGGTGGGTCCCACGTAGTAATGGCCCACCCATTCCTTTCTCTCTCTAAGTATATCTATATATATATATATAATTTAATATAAAAAAATAGTCTAGCGTCTAGAGAGTCTGGATGCTCTCTGGACGGATGGAGGATATATTTTTTATTTTTTCATCTGGTGGATTTTCATAGGTGGGGCCCGTATAAGGAAGATCTACTCTGCCAGTTGGGTCCCTGTGTTTGAAATGAGTCTGATAAGCCCAATATTGGGTATTTTTTGACGCACAGAAACACCACAGTGGGCCCTAATAATCTTTAACTACTAACATAATGTTCTAGACGGTGTGTCCTACCAAAGTTTTGGATCAGCTTCATTTTTCGGCTCAATCTCTAAAATGAACTGGGAAGTAGGGTGGGTGGTGTGGATTAGATACATGCATCATGAGTGGGGCCTATTGTGGGTTCCACACTTTCCCCTTTGAAAGAGCTGGGACGCTGCAGCCTCTGGACACTGGCAGCAACGTCACTTACACACCTCCACACTCACGCACACTGTGGAATTTCACCACCTATATGGGCTTGTTTAGTGGATGGCCTAGGTAAAATACATACTTCATGGTGGGGTCCATCCGGGTGGGCCACAAGGCCCCATCATCACAATAAAATGAAGGAGGGGGAGAGAGAGAGAGAGAGAAAGACGTGTAAAGGGGAGGCACCCCGCCACTATGGGCCCTCCTAACTCTCAATATAAAGCATACATCAAGTGGGTCCCAACATAAGTGGGCCCACAAATAGAAATCAACGGAGAAAATTCCAAGATCACCCACCTATCGGCTTTCTTCCTTAGCTCCTTAGACACCTATTCTCCTTGCCTTCAACTTTGATGGAGGTTAATGGAGATTTAAAGGTTGAGATGGGAGATGAGAGAGTAGGAAGGTGGGCCACACTTGTTGTTTTGGGAGAGCTTGGGGAGGCTTGGAGGTGGGATATTTTTTTTTTTTTGCATGGGAGTGAAGAGAGAGAATATGAGAGAGAGAGAGGGAAGTGATGGGATGAAAAGAGTTGGAGTGATGGGTCATGGGTGATGGTTGGAGTGATGGAGTTATAAGAAAGGGATGGGTGGAGAGAGAGAGAGAGTTGACTTTGGGAATGGGAAGGGATGAGTTGCTTGTACTTGAGGTATGGAGTGTACTTAACTTGATTGATTGATTGATTGATGGGACATGTTGTAGAGATTCTCTCAGAATTCGTAACGTGCGACGTTTCTTCGGAATAAACATGAGCCCACATCTCCTGGTCTGGGTATCGGATCGGTGCGCGAGTCGTGGCGTTGGAATCGAGGCGATGGTGAGGTCACAGGGGTACAAGTTTTAAGTCAAGTCGACTCCGATATGCAGGACTCGGCTTAGGATCACGCACAAATGTCAAGTTGAGGATTACCAAAATTCGACCGGAAGGACTGCGGAAGCCTACGGAACGGTACAGACTATGATACAGGCCTTACAGTGACCCCTACTGAACCTCAGATTTTAGATCAGAAATGATAAAAACTGGGATACCTTGCAGCTTCATCATCTCATCAATGACTAATCTAACAAGATGGTCTTAATGCCTGGTCACGCAAATCGTCGGCTACTCCTCTTGATGACTGAGGGTCCTGCTGAGCTACATAAAACCTGCCCTAGGCTTGTTTGGGAGGTATATGTTCCCCCTAAAGAGGTCGTTGCTGCTGAAAATGGGGGCACTCAATCTTACGATGCCCCATCTCACCACATCTGAAGTAAATGCCTGTGAACGGTCTCTGTGGTGGTGCTGAAGGTGCTACTGGTGCTCGAAAGGATGGACGGTTCCTGTGCCTCAGCGGTCGTCGACGCTGCTGCTGCTGGGAACTACCAAAGGGGGTCTTCCTCTTCCGGTCTCCTCTGTGGTCACAGACCCTCTACAAATCGTTCCATTCTTCCTCATAAATCTGGGCCCTCTGAATTACCTGCTCAAAGGTCAGGAGCATGTGTTCGACGACACGGCTCCTGAGGCCAAAATGTAAGCTGTTACTAAAATGGCGAGCCTTTCGCTCCTCATCATCAACCAAATACAGCGCGAACCTCGATAATGCCATGAAATGAGCCGCATACTGTGCCACAGACATATCTCCCTACACTAAGGTCTCGAACTCTAACGCTCGCTGCCGACGAAAGTGGTCGGGGAAATACTGTTGGTCGAATCGGTCAATGAAATCCTCCCATGTTCAGACAAAGTCAGCTCCAGTAACATGGGTGATGGAGGTCCACCAGTGCTCGGTCTCACCCTGGAGAAAAAATACGGCTAACCGGACCCGTTGTTGGGTCGTACATCCCATCATATAAAAAATCTTCCACCTCGGAGCACCATCTCTCGGCTACCGTCGGATCTGGCTCGCCCTGGAAATGCGGGGGATCGAGCTATCGAAACTCTTGAAGAAGGGCGCTCTCGTGCTGCTACTCTACCTAGGCTGGCGAAATAACAGGGTAAATGTCATGCCCCTGAAGGACGACCGTCACAACCTACAACATCTGCTGTAACTAGGAGGCTCTCACGGGTATGGTTGGATCCACATTGGTCTCGGGTAGAGGATAGACATCCTCAGGCTAGGGAGCAGGGGTCTCTAGAGGTGGAGTGAGAGTCGAAGGTGATGGAGCAAACGTCGTTATCCTAGGCGGCATGCCTAAAAAGGCCAAGCTAAGAGTCCTAGGGGGGGTGAATAGGACAATGCTAAATTTTAAAAAAATAAATGCGGAAATAAACAAATGTAAATAAAGATAGCATTAAACAATCCCATAAAGCAGAAATAAATAACAACCTCAAATATACAAGTATTGAGAGGTTAATACAGATATTGTTCTAAGGACAACCTTACCCCAAAAATCAATGGCTTATGGTAGGACAACCTGATTCCTAAAACGGTCTGTGTATTAAAATCTTAAACCAATAAAGATGAATAAAGATAAAAAATAGCAAAGAAAATAACTAAGCTATTACAACATTCCTACACTTGCATAAAAGAGATTACAACATTTTTCATAAATGCTTAAAAGGAAATTACAACATTCACACAATACCACAAGACCAGAAATTATAGTGGTTCACTTGTGTGTACACCAACTGTTTAGAAAAATAGCCAAACAACTACTCCACTCTCAATATCCTCACACAGTGGATATTGGCATTCACTATGAAATAGGTTTTTCAAGGTTTACCTAAAACCTTCACAATTGTGTCTTTCAAGTGGACTTACACAATTTAAAAATCCTACACTTTGAGTTTTCTGAATTACCTCAGACAAACCAAAAAGAAAGAGATTTTTCCTGGCACAATCTCAAAAAAACCAAAAATAGATTTACAGAAATGTAAAATACATATCTGGATATTCTCCTTTAATGAAGCCTGGTAGAACCAATTCGGAGTAGATGTTCAATGTATATGTTCAATGTCCACACTCACTTATGAAAAGGTTCTAAGTTCTAAATGATTTTTAGATTAAATCACCTTAGGCTAGCTTGATTTGATTTTGATTCCAAGAAAGGGAAAAACTTAAATCCCTTCTTCAAATAAGATTGGAATGTAGAATCTCAAAATCAAATGCAAAAAGCTAAATTAAAGAGAATATTAAATAAGTACTAAATAGATTAAGAATATCACAAACTTATCTCTCAGAGTGGTGACTTGATTTTGCTTGAATGATCTGTCAAACTCTAAAAATCGTGCTCTATTTATAAGTGCAGAAACTGTTCACTCGACTGGCCCAGAGGTCAGCTCGACTACTAGAAGGACCAACAAACTTTTAAAATTTCAGGTGCAATAAGGCTGTTCCACGACTAGTCGAGTGGCTTGCTCGACTGGTCGAGTGGCCTGCACGATCGGTCGAGCCCTGCTCTTGATTGGTCGTGTGGAACTAAAAATGGTTGCTGAACCTTGAGTCCAGCCTGCTCGATTGGTTGAGCACTGTTCACTCGACTGGTCGAGCAGTCTCCAGGACTGGTCAAGGGTCCAACAAAAAATTCTGAAAATTAGTAACAAACCTTGGACTGGTCAAGGAAATTCTTGGACTGGTTGAGCCAGTACTAGGACTAGTCGAACATAGGTTAAGACTAGTCGAGAAATAGTCTATAAAATTATATAGTGACCCAATTTAAGTATGCAATTAATATGACCTAGCCTATGATCGATCTAGGGTCAATCATACCTTATAAGTGATATTTGAACATTGAGTCATTATTCGCTTCGGTTGATAGTTGATCTTGAAGTACATGAAGCTCGATATCTTAACTTACTTTGAATCTTGAACTTGAAGTGCTTTTAAGCTTGACCTTGAAGTACTTGTGAGTTGTATTTCACCTTGAGCCTTGAGTTCCAAAGTAAAGCACTTTGTCTTGACATAGTTTGAAGCTTGAAAGCTTGATCTATCACTTGATGTTGAAGTAGAACTTGTGTAAGAATCTCTTGTTCTTATACATGTGTTGCTTGAATCTTGAATTGGAACGTCTTGAACTTGTACAAGAATTGCATGATCTTGAATATGAAGATGAGCTACACAAGATATAGATTCCAAGAGGTTTTGACACTATAAAATTTGGCAATCATAGGAGCTAGAAAACATAACACTTATAATCTCCCCCTTTGTCAAATTTGTGACAAAACACACTACATTAAAATAAAATAAGCATAAAACGCATAATAAAGAATCATGCACCAGTTACAACCTGGTTAAAGAATCATGCACCAGTTACAAATTGGTCAAATCAATACGCACCAATACTCTCATCAATTCTCATCAATACTCCCCCTTAATACCATACTGCAAAAAAAATTACCTATCCACATTCTCCACAGTTTTTTCACATTCATAAATCCAAATTCTCCCCCCTTTTTTGTCACAATATGACAAAGGAAAGAACCGATAAATGCTAATGGAAGTAAATAAATAAGGAAGTAAATAGAAAAGTAATGAGGAATAAGAGAAGATATGAGCAAGATAACCAGTTAACCAAGTTCATAATAATAAGCAAGCATGTCCAAGCACATAAAATAAGAGAAATTCAAGTATTTTAAAAGTTATTACATATCAGATACTCAAAAACTAATCTTAACCAGAAGAAGGAGCGAGTATGGAAGGATCAATTTGATGAAGTCCCTTGTTAATGCGCTTAAGATATTTGTGCATATATTTAAATTGCATTTCATGGGACACATTCATACTTTCAACCTTCTCCTCAAGTAAGCGCAAACGTGCATCAAAATTAGATAGCTAATAATCAGGATCAGCAGCAAAATCGGATTCAATTTCATCAAAGAGGTCATCCATATTAATATCATTTGGAGGCAAATCACCCTCCTCTTCATTTGCTTTAGTAGCTCCACTAGCACCCACATCAACTTAGCCTAGGGCTAACTTTAAATTCATCTTGTTAATGTTAGAATTATTGAAGGGTAGATGGTGAATGAGAGCTTCTCCAACAGGCATAGCCACTAAACTATGGGTGGCTAAAATAGTCATAAGATAAGCAGAGGGTATGTCACTATGACCTGTGTAGAGACGGAACTGAATCATGCTATAACAAATCAGAGAATGAAGACATACAGAGACTCCAAAAATGATAGAATGAAGAATACGAACCATGAATGTAGTAAGTTTGATTTTGTTACCAGATCGAGGATAGACATTTGAAATGAAAATCTTATGAAGAATTCTATATCTAGGTAACATAAACTTGGAGGCGAGCGCATTCCCAGTACTCCATTCCGCATCCATATTACATAAATCTCTAATAAGCATTTGCTTCTCAGATTCAGAAGGTCTGGCCATAAGAGAACTAATGAGAATACCTTCATCATTAACAGGTATATCCATTAATCCAAAAATAAGATGACGGTCCACATCAATTGGAACTTCTTTGGTCGTAATAGTAAATGTCAGATTTTTAAAAGAAAAGTCAGTAATGCAAGCATACATAGCCTGCGCAATGGAGTGGTATGTCGGTCCACCCTAATGAAGTATGTTATCCCATCCTACAGACTAAAGGAGAGGAACAACATTAAATGGTGCCAAATGATTAGGATTAACAGTCCGTTCTACTATCACATTATGTAATCGAATATCCCACACATACTCGAGATCATCCTCGGGTGACCGAAGATGGCGCACCGTGATAGGAGCGAAACGAGATGAAGAGGGACCACGAAATCCTTTCTTCTTGGTTCTACCCTCCATTGCAATAAAGAAATCAAGGAATAAAGAGATTGCAAAAGAGGTAAGAACGGTTTCTAGTAGATCAATTTTTTTAATAAAAAACCCCCAAAACAATCATAAAGCATGAAATAAACCACACAAATGAAGAAAAGGAAGTGCAAAGGATTTAAATCTACAAGAAAAAAGAAAATAATGTACTAGCTATGGAGGAATCGAAGATGGGTTCGACGAGTCGAGGTAGGGCTCATTGGAGAAGAAGACCCAAATGAAGAAAAAGTAATTTTTCTCAAATGAAAGGTCAAAACCGTGTTTCATGACGAGTCGAGTACATACTCGACCGGTCGTGCCACGACTGGTTGAGTATGTACTTCACTAGTTGTGCACCTCACAAAATTTGTAATTTTTCATAAAATTTGAATTTTAAAAATTTTAACATAATAATTATATATATTATGATACAGAAAGACATAAATCATCCGTTCATATTGTACATACCAAGATCAAATTTCAATTTTGCAAACCTGCTTTTGTCGAGCGGTTTTGTGAATATGTCTGCAAGTTGAGTCTCGGTTAGAATATAATCCAAAGAAATTGTCTTATCTTCCACTAATTCATGATATAATGATATCTAATGTCACTATGCTTGGTTCATGAATGATGAATTGGATTTTTAGAGATATTAATTGCGCTTGAATTATCATAATATAAAACCATGGATTCTTGTGAGATTTCGTAATCGCTTAGCATTCTTTCATCCACGTAAGCTGAGTGCATGCATTACCAGTAGCAATATATTCAGCATCAACTGTTGAGAGCGATACAGAAGTTTGTTTCTTATTTAGCCAAGAAACTAAACAGTTCCCTACATAGAAACAACCATCACTGGTTGATTTACAATCATCAATGTTACCAGTCCAATCAACATCCCTGTAACCAGCTAATTGCACACTATTATCATATGGATACCAGAGACCAAGATTTGCTGAACTAGCGACGTATCACAAAATGCACTTAACAGCAATTAAATGTGATTCTTTAGGGTCAGATTGATATCTAATACAAATTCCTACGCTAAATGCAATATCAGGTCGGCTCGTAGTTAAATAAAGTAAACTACCTATCATACTATGATACAACTTAGGATCCACACTTTTACCTGTTGAATCCTTAGAGAGTTTTAGAGTAGTACTCATTGGAGTATCAAAATTTTTTCCACTCTCAAATCCGAACTTTTTAACTAAGTTCAGAGCATATTTGGTTTGAGAGATAAAGAAACCATCAGGTAGCTATTTGACTTGTAACCCTAGGAAATAGTTTAGTTGTCTAACCATACTCATTTCAAATTTAGACTTTATAAGATCTGCAAACTCAACAGTCATGTTAGCACAGGTAGATCCATAAATAATATCATCAATATAGATTTGCACTATTAGTATGTGATCATTATGTTTCTTTATAAACAATGTCTTATCAACACTTCCCATTATAAAGTTATGACTTAATAGAAACTTAGTCAACTTTTCATACCATGCCCTGGGAGCTTGTTTCAAACCATAGAGTGTCTTTTTTAGACGATAGACATGATTAGCATGCTTAGGGTCTTCAAAACCCGATGGTTGTTCAACATACACTTCTTCATGCAAATCACCGTTTAAGAATGCACTTTTTACATCCATTTGGTATATTTTGAACTTTCTAAAGCATGCAATGGATATAAATAGTATGATTGATTCAAGACGAGCTACTAGGGAAAAGGTCTCATCGTAATCGATGCCTTCAATTTGAGTGTACCCTTGTACAACCAGCCTATCCTTGTTTCTTTACCAAGTTCATCAAACTTATTTTTGAAAATCTATTTTGTTCTGATAATGTGTTTATCTTTTGGTCTTGGAACTAAATACCAAACATCATTTCTAACAAATTGATTAAGCTCTTCTTATATTGCAACAATTCAGTTTCCATCAGTAAGAGCTTCTTTTACGTTAGCCAGTTCTATCTAAGATGTAAAACATACGTAGTTACACATATCTTCAAGTTGTTACAAGTACGCACACTAGTGAGAGGATTTCCAAGGATTTGATTAGATGGATGATCTTTAACAGTCCTCAGTTCAATGTTATTTTGACTTGATGAAGAGTCTGGTTTATCAATTAAAATAACTTCATCATTTTCTGAACTTGAGACAGGTGTATTCAAGTGATCATCTATAACTACATTAATGGACTCTTGAATTACACTAGTCATCTTGTTAAGAACTCGATATGCTCAACTATTCAGAGCATATCTTAAAAATATCCCTTCATTACTTTTGGTGTCAATTTTACCTAGATTTTCTCGGTCACGTAAAATGTAGCACTTGCTGCAAAAAACTTGAAAGTATTTGCCAGTAGGCTTCTTATCAAACCACATTTCATAAGCCGCTTTACTTTTTGATTTTCTAGTGTAAACATGGTTAATTATATAACAAGAAGTATTTACGGCTTTGGCCCAAAGATTTTTAGGAAGCTTCATACTATTTAGCATTACATTTGTTACTTCTTGAAGCACTCTATTTTTCCTTTCTACTACACCATTTTGTTGTGGTGTTTTGGGTGCAGAAAATTCATGTGATATTCCCTGATCACTGCAAAATTTGTCAAAACTGCTATTTTTAAATTCCAAACCGTGATCACTACGGATCTTAGAGACTTATGATTCTTTTTCCGTTTGGATACGTTTAAGTACCCTTTTTACTTCATCGAGAGTTTCTGATTTCTCTCTCAAGAAGACTACCCAAGTATATCTAGTAAAGTCATCTACTATCACCAGAATGTATTTCTTGCCACCTTGACTCTCCGTTCTATTTGGTCCAATGAGATCCATGTGGAGAAGTTCGAGTGGTTTAGATGTGGCAATGGAGTTCACCTTTTTGTGAGTACTCCTGGTTTATTTACCAATCTGGCATTCGCCACATATTTTGTCTACTTTATGCATTTTGGGTAAACCTCTTATCAACTCTCTTTTGCTCAATCTATACAAGTTACGGTAGTGTACATGTCTGAGGTGTTTATGCCATAATTCGGTTTCATCAGTATGGACCATGTAACATGATAGATTAGATGATCTTGAATCACAAACAATGTAGCAGTTTTCAGAAGTTCTGCGACCAGTTAATATTATAGAATCATTTTTATTTAAAATTTCACACCCTTGTTTGGTGAATTTTACACTATGATTATTATCGTATAGTTGAGAGATGCTTAATAAATTATGTTTTAACCCTTCTTACATATAAAACATTCTCAAATATAAGGAGGTTAAAGAGCTGAACCGTACCTTGGCCAATAATTCTGCAGTTGCTACCATCACCAAATGTGACTGAACCATCAATCATGTCTTTAAGATTGGTGAACAGACCTTTGTCACCTGTCATATGTCTAGAGCATCCACTGTCTAGGTACCACTTTGAATGGCTTGAAGCTTTGAAAGAGGTGTGGGCGACCAAACACGTAACCTTAGGGACCCATTTCATTACGGTTTTGAGTTTAGGAGAATACTTGGTCTTCTTATGTTTGTAGTTGTTATAAGACTGACCCACTGAGTTAGATTTTAAGAGCTCCTTAAGTAAATCAACAATTTTCTCAGCTAATGGATTACAATTCTGATTTTTATAGTTGATATGGTTGCTTTTAGGTTTTAAGGTTTGAAAAGTCTTAGCATTTTTAAAATAATTTTGATTCAGACTTTTCCCTTTTGAATTAGAAGATTCCCCTTTCACAAATTTGGGAGGGGTATTCTTATTCTTAGGAGGAATAGTTTTATCATAGCCCAATCCAGATCGATCGCTACATTTTCTGGATCCAGATAAAAGTTTTTCTAATTTAGGATCACCTTGGGCATACCTCCATGTATCTTTCAAACTCAAAAGCGAAGAGACTTCTAGTTTTAGCTTTTCATTTTCAGATTTTAAGTTTTCAACTTGGGAGATTTTGAAATGTAAGTCGCACTTAGTTTTTTCAAAGTAATCTGAAATGTGTGATTTTTCTAAGACTAGATTATCAAAATTTTCTTTCTGAAGTTTTAACTTTACAGCAATTTTGCAACTTTTCTTGTATAGGGCATTATAAGCATCCTGAAGATCTTCTTCATTTTCATGGTCACTATTTAGATTTTCTTCATTGGTTGAATCATCATTATCTGAAAAATTGAACTTAGCTAGAGTCATTAGGGCTTTAACATCATTACCCGACTCGGTTTCAGAATCTTCCAGCTCAGAAGAAGCTTCATAGCAGGAAGATTCATCCCATGTAGCCAACATACCTTTCTTTTTTAGGTTTGTCCTTTTTAGGACATTTGTTCGCTAGATGCCCATATTCATGACAGTTGTAACATTGGTTGTCTTTTAAAGATTTTCAAGTTTTAGATCTAGATCTTTTCTTTTCATTAGGTTTTTTGCAAATCAACCGTCTTTTTACTTTTGAAAATCTTATAAAACTTTTTAGCTAAAAGGGTCATATCATCTTCAGAATTTTCTAAATCAGAATTGTTATTTTCTTGAGAAATATTTTTAGAAGACTTAAGGGTGATGGATTTACCTTTAGGAGCTTTAAAGTTTAACTCATAGGTCTGTAAGGAACCAACCAATTCTTCTACCCTCATATTATCTGTATTACGAAGTTCCTAGATCGCAGTCACCTTTGAATTGAACCGTTCAGGAAATGAGCGCAATATCTTTGCACAGGCTTTACTTTCTGAGATTCTATCACCAAGACCCCACATAGAGTTGACAATGTCATTCAATCTTATATAAAAGTTCATGAAAGTTTCACTTTCTTCTATACGTATTTTCTCAAATTTGGTTGTGAGGATTTGGACTTTAGATTTCTTGACAATTGTTGTTCCCTCGCGTGTAATTTCCAAAAATATCTCAGGCTTTCTTTGCAGTATCACAGGATATAATTCTCTTGAATTCATCTAGTGATAGTGCGCAAGTTATAGCATTTAAAGCCTTTACATTGGCACTACTCTCACTTTTCTGAAGAGCAATCCAAGAGAAGTAAGGTGTGACTTTTACTATTTTAGATCCATCAGTACCAGTCACTTCAGTGGTAGGAGGGGCCCAATTGGTCATTATGGCTTGCCACATGTTCTCATCCATGGATTTTAAGAAAATCCTCATTCTGAATTTCCAATAGGCATAATTGGAGCCATCAAATGGTTGAGGCCTAGTGATTGAAAGGCTATCAAAATTTGACATCTTAAAAAGCTCAGATCGATTAGCTCAGGAAATTAATCCAAAAAATTAAAGCGAGCTATTAGGCTTTAATACCACTTGAAAAGGTCGAGCTAAGAGTCCTAAACGGGGGGGGGGGGTGAATAGGGTATGCCAAATTTAAAAAAAAATTAAATGCGGAAATAAACAAATGTAAATAAAGATAGCACTAAACAATCCCACAAAGCATAAATGAATAACAACCTCAAATGTACAAGTATTGAGAGGTTGAAATAGATGTTGTTCTAAGGACAACCTTACACCAAAAACCAATGGCTTATGGTAGGACAACCTGATTCTTAGAACGGTCTGTGTATCAAAATCTCAAACCGATACAGAGGAATAAAGAAAAAATAGCAAAGAAAATAACTAAGCTATTACAGCATTCCCACACTTGCATAAAAGGGATTAAAACATTTTTCACAATGCTTAAAAGGAAATTACAACATTCACACAATACCACAATCAACCATCCACCACAAGACCAGAAATTATAGTGGTTCACTTGTGTGTACACCAACTGTTTAGAAAAATAGCCACATAACTACTCCACTCCCAATATCCTCACACAGTGAATATTGGCATTCACTATGAAATAGGTTTTTCAAGGTTCACCTAAAACCTTCACAATTGTGTCTTTCCAATGGACTTACACAATTTGAAAACCCCACACTCTGAGCTTTCTGGATTACCTCAGACAAATTAAAAAGAAAGAGATTTTTTCTGGCACAATCTCAAAAAAAAACAAAAATAGATTTACAAAAATGTAAAATACTTATCTGGATATTCTCCTTTGATGAAGCCCGATAGAACCAATTCGGAGTAGATGTTCAACATAGATATTCAATGTCCACACTCACTTATGAAATGGTTCTAAGTTCTAAATGATTTTTAGATTAAATTACCTTGGGCTACCTTGATTTGATTTTGATTCCAAGAAAGGGCAAAACTTAAATCTCTTCTTCAAATAAGATTGGAATGTAGAATCTCAAAATTAAATGCAAAAAGTTAAATTAAAGAGAATATTAAATGAGCACTAAATAGTTTAAGAATATCACAAACTTATCTCTCAGAGTGGTGTCTTGATTTTGCTTGAATGATCTGTTAAACTTTAAAAATCGTGCTCTATTTATAAGTGCAAAAATTGTTCACTTGACTGGCCCAAAGGTCAGCTTGACTGGTCAAAGGGCCAACAAACTTTTGAAATTTCGGGCGCGATAAGATAAGACTGTTCCACAACTGGTCGAGTGACTGCACGACCGGTCAGGCCCTGCTTTCGACTGGTCGTGTGGAACCAAAAATGGTTACTGGATTTTGAGTCGAGCAGTCTCCAGGACTGGTCGAGGGTCCAACAAAAAATTTCAAAAATTAGTAACAAACCTTAGACTGGTTGAGAAAATTCTTGGACTGGTCGAGCCAGTACTAGGACTAATTGAACATAGGCTAAGAATAGTTAAGAAACAATTTATAAAATTATATAGTGACCCAATTTAAGTATGCAATTAATATGACCTATCCTATGGTCAATCTAGGGTCAATCATACCTTATAAGTGATATTTGAACATTGAGTCATCATTCGCTTCGGTTGATAGCTGATCTTGAAGTACATGAAGCTTGATATCTTGACTTACTTTGAATCTTAAACTCGAAGTACTTTGAAGCTCGAACTTGAAGTGCTTGTGAGTTGTATTTCATCTTAAGCCTTGAGTTCCAAAGTAAAGCACTTTGTCTTAATATAGGTTGAAGCTTGAAAGCTTGATCTATCACTTGATGTTGAAGTAGAACTTGTGTAAGAATCTCTTGTTCGTATACATGTGCTGCTTAAATCTTGAATTGGAACATCTTAAACTTGTACAAGAATTACATGATCTTGAATGTGAAGATGAGCTACACAAGGTACAGATTCCAAGAGGTTTTGGCACTACAAAATTTGATAATCATAGGAGTAAGAAAACATAGCACTTACAATGCCCTATAGGGAAGAACAAAGGCATTTATTAACCTTGAGAACTCTTGAAGGCACACACGTTAAGGGTCTGATAGGTCTATAACAGAAGATCGCTAAGTTATTTGAACTCGGGACCTAATCATTCTAAGTTCTCAACAATCATAGAGTGAAAGATAGTTATCAGCAGATATATGATGTTATCCTCAGGTATTCCCAAGTTATTCTCTGATACCAACTTCATCATGAACACCCACGGATTGACCTTCTACTCAGTCCCTTGGCTTCCTTAGCTCCTAAGCTTCTTCTTTAATGGAAGATGATGAAGATTGAAGGGTGGAGATGAGGATTTAAGAGTAGGGAGTGGGCCACACACTAGGCTTTCCCATGGAGATCTTAGACATTTCCTCTCTTTGGTAGCTTGGAATAGAGTGAGAAATGAGAGAGAGAGAGAGAGGAGTGGTGTTGTAAGGAGAGATGACATGGAGGGTATGGTGTTTGTTGACTTTTGGGATGAGAGGAGTGGGCTAAGCATGGGTTACTTTGACTTGGTGAGGAGAGAGGTATGGGTGAGTGATGGGTTGTGATGGGATATACTTGACTTAATTGATGTGATTAATTTCATAGATTCTCTTGCATTTTGCAAATGCGCGGCATTTTTCTGAAATATGTGCGGCCCACAACTCCTGGCCCGGGTATTGTATCGGTGCACAAGACGCGGCATTGGAACCATGGCAACAGTGCGGTCACAAAAGTACAAGTCTCGGATCGAGTCGACTCGGGTTGACAGGGCATAACTCAGGGTCACGCGCAAATGTTGACTACAGATCGCGGGTTGTCAGAAATCGTCAGGGAGGATCGCGGAAGTCTAAGGAATGGTACGGTTTAGGATACGGGCCTTACACCTAACAACTTCCCTCTTCGTAATCGTGGTCTCTTACATGGAATCTTCAGTCTCAGATTAATGAGTCATTTTAGGGTTGAGATCCTTAAGGTCTCATTCCTAACATTTCTACAGGATCTAGCCGATTGTGGTAATGGAGTAATTGACTAGTGGCATGTAACACCCCAGTTCTCGAAACTCGAGTGTTAACCTTCAAATATAGTCCAATTTCACATGTGTGTGTGTGTGTATATATATATATATATATATATATATATATATATATATCAAAGTTAGTAGTTTAGCGAAAGAGAAATAAATCAAGTATAATGGAAAATCCACATATACATATCAAAATGTCCAAGTGGCTGCCCGAGGGCTTATATAAACTAATGTTATAAGTCTTTACAAATGCAGGAAAGTACAAATTCAACATGAATGAAATCTAAAATCTAGAACTATTAAGTGTCACGCCCAAACTCGGAAACCGGGCTTACCAAATTTTCGATCGCCGAATCCGGCACCGACAACCTCCGTAGTGCCCCATTCTCGGCTACCAGCACCCATATGCCAAATTCTGATTCTGGGATCCTACAAGGAAGATTTTCGGTATGAATTTTCTTTGTAAAGGAGCATAACCACAAGTATAACCAAGTCACAAAACAACATCACCACATACCCACTATAATGAAACATTTGAGTATAATGCAGAAAGGGAAATACAAGATGATAAAAAAAGCTCCAAAATAATCTGTCACGCAGTCCTGCCTCAACACTGCTGCGATCCAATATCACCTGCAAGCAACAGTTGTGCATAAGCTTACGAAAATCTTAGAGGGTGGTGTAAGTGTGTGCGCAAGGCAAGTGTCAAGTATGCAATATCAGAGTAATGTGAAAATATGTTAGTAAGTCCATGATACTATCAGTCGTACCAAGGCTATGCGTTGCAAGGCATGAATGCTATCGGCCATACCAAGGCCATGCGATGCAAGGCATGAATGCTGTCGGCCACACCGAGGCCATGCGATGCGAGGCCTACGTAGACAAATGTCATATGCGAGATGTAAGGCAAGCATGCCAGTCCTCATCTCAATCCACATAACAATACAGCTCATCTCTGGAATATCACTGGGGTTTAATACACTCCACACTGATTGCCGCCTCCCTAGCCGCACAGCCCAGTGAGTGGAAGAGACCACACTATCCACCTGACCAATAGTCTGTTAATACCTACCTGGCTCGTTGATAGTGGACCTATTTGCTAGCTGGTCAAACTCAACCTAGCTTACAACCCCCTCACTCGGGCAGATAAGGCCACACCCCCTTCCAACTGACCTGACACAATGGGAGACGCAGCCTATTGGTATTTGACACTCGTGTGCTCATGTATCCACTCATTCTAGATGTTGGAGCATCTCCTATTACCAAAAGGTTCTACGACTTTCACCCAAGGACATCTTATGTGCCCACAGTGTTAGAACCAAGTATTTATGGTATCCAATCCAAGCATCCACAATATGCCTGTGGAGGTCACAGCCCTGATGTCACTAGGGCGTACAATGATCATGTCACACAAGATGTGAGATGCATGAGTCATACCATCTAGTCATGCATCAGTCCTGTGCGTACCGCGTGATCATGTGGGGCACTCCGTCTCACAAGGAGTTCCATAAATGTCTCTACCCAACAGTGTATGCTATGATCAAATACTCCTCATAACAGGCATACAAATGATGCGTATGGGCATGTAGCATGATGTTATACTAAGCATATTCTCAATGTGTCCCACTAGACTAAGTACACTAGCATGATTATCAGATATAGTAGGCGATGATCGACCTTAACCAGTATGCTACTTACAAGAGTAAGGGCTGAACGATACGCCTCGCTAGACATATAGAAGTCTATACGGAATGATCCATGTTAGACTATCATGACCTATTCAAGGTACTAGCATATCGTATATCTTAAGGCAGGGTCCCCTGCAAGGATGGTGGAAAGTATCATCATCAACGGGGGCCCAACAGTTTGGGTTAGCCCACAAGGGTAAGGGTGGAAATGGGCTTAGCAATGGGCCCTAAGGTAGTTTACAATAGTGGACATTTAACCACCATTATACTAAGGTGCAATCCTTTTGGAAATCGGAATCGGAATCATAACGGGGCTCTCAGCCCTCCATTTATCTAGGAAATGGATGACAGTGCATGCCCACCACTCATACATGGTGGGCCTGCATAAGGCGGTGAGGCCCATGCCTAAAAATGGGTAAACGGTGTGTATATAGCACGTACATCATGGTGGGCCTCACACATACAATGGGCCTCATAAACAATCACAAAGGGCCTCATCTCATGGGCCCAATTTACATCACAATGGGCCTCTCACATGGGCCTAATAAACATCACAATGGGCCGCAACAATGGGCCTCATATACATCAAGTGGGCTGCATCACATGGGCCGCAACAATGGACCTCATATACATCAAGTGGGCTACATCACATGGGCCATAACAAAGGGCCTCATATACATCAAGTGGGCTGCATCACATGGGTCGTAACAAAGGGCCTCATATAAATCAAGTGGGACCTATCGTCTTAGCTGGACTATCTACACCATTCATTTATTTTTAGAGATCATCTTAGTGCGTTACCCAAAAATGAATCATATCGAAAGATCATCTAGACCATTCCACAAATAGTAGTGGAGATAATGATTTTCACCATTAACAATTCACAGGGCCACCAAAACGTTTATTTTCCAATTTGTTCATAAGGTCACAAAGACTTGAATTAAGAGGAAAACAAATTCCATATTGATCTAGAACTTCTAGAACCCCAAACGGATTTCAATGGTAGGCGTTCAATCCTCTACTGGTTTTTGCAGTGTGGTCCATCTGATAGATAGATCTGTCTTATTTTTCTTCTCAACCCTTAAGACGAGTCATGCAGTGGATAGACGGTTTGGATCTAACACATAACTCATTATTAGGCCTACACTTGTTGACGTCACTACAGTAGCTATATAACTGGTGTGACCCAGTAGATGGACGATTTGGATGTAACACATACATCATGCGGGACCCACAGAACTTGCTGACGCTAGTCCAATAGTTATATGGCTGGTGGGACCCACGAATAGACGAATAAATAAAACAAATATATCATGTGGGTCCCACATCACGTGGGCCATGCACAGATGGACAGCGTTGATAAAACACATTCATCACGGTGCAACCCATTGTCCAGCAATCTGGACGGTGGAGATAAAACACATATATCATGGTGTGGTCCACGGTCCAGATGGATGGACGGCGTGGATGAAATCCACAGAACTTGCTGACGTCAATACCACAACTATATAGTTGTGTAACATACACCAGCCAATCCTCTTCCCACATAGGTGGGTCCCACATTGGGCCCACCATATAGTGTGTGTGTATATATATATATATATATATAAGTACTCCAGCATCCAGGCCTTGGACGTCTGGACGGACAACTAGGGATCAAATACATGTACATCATAGGTGGGGTCCACGTCTAGTGGACTGGATGGTGTGGACTGCCACATATGTAGCAGGCCCCACCGTCCATGATCCCACGGATGGTGTGGATGCAAAGTACATACATCACAGTGGGATTTCCACCATCCACAGTGTGGATCTAATCTATTCTTCAAGGTGGGCCATAAAAGGAGAGAGAGACGTGTGATGGAGGGCTCCGCCACTATGAACTCTCCCTTTCATACATTACAAGACGTACATTAAGTGGGTCCCATTACATGTGAGCCCATCAATCAAAATCAACGGTGGAGATCCCTTCTCCACTAAAGATGCAAGGTCTAGATGACCTTTCATACTAGGAAAATAAATATCATGATGGGGTCCATGGAGAATGGCCCCATCATGGAATGAACATGTGAATCATGGTGGGCCATCGGCCACACCTAGGGTCCAAAGTGAGATCCATACCATTAATCAATAGCTCCACTTGGCCCATCATCAAAACACAAATCTAAGCCTATAAAACACCTATCGTTTGATCTCCTTGGTTCTATGGAATGCCAGACTCCTTGGCTCTCTCTTTGATGGAAGATGATGAGGATTGAAGGGCTAGGATGAGAGATTTGGGGGTAGGAAGTGGGTCACACACATTGGCTATTTTTTCTCCTTAGAATGCTTGGATGTCCACACTCTTAGGATTGCTTGGGGAATGGGTAGAGAATGAGAAAGAGAGGGTGGTTGTAAGAGAGAGGTGATGGTTGATGGGTGGAGTGATGGGTGTGAGTGACATGAGAGTTGACTTAGGTGGGTTGCTTGTCTTAAGGAGAAAGAAAGCATGGGCTAGAGATGGGATGTGTACTTGACTTGTGATTGATTGATTGATATGATGGGTTGTAGTGATTCTCTCAGGATTTACAATGCGTGGCATTTCTTTGAATTAAACGCGAGCCCACAACTCCTGGCCTGGGTATCGCATCGGTGCGCAAGACGCGGCGTTGGAACCACGGCGACGATGTGATCGCAATGGTACAAGTCTTGGGTCGAGTCGACTTAAATCTATGGGATATGACTTAGGGTCACACACAAATATCGATTACAGGTCGTGGGTTGCCGGAGTTTGATAAGGAGGATCGCGGGAGTCTGCGGAATGGTACAACTAGGATACGGGACTTACAGTAAGATCTTTTAACTCCTTATGCTCCACATGAGTACCAACATACATATCATCTACATCTCCTGTACCACTGAATATGGTTTTATAGCGTCAATGGTTATCCTAGTGAGGTATAACCCTCAAGATTTAACAAAACACCATGATAATTAAGCATAGTTGTTAAGAATAGTCTATACTAAATATTTCACAATGACCATCATAGTAATAAGACAAAATTCATCAGATACGCATACACTAAATTAATTTCACTATGATATTCTTATTTAAATGCATGAATGCATGCACATGCTCATAAACATGAGGATGCTTATCTACTTAGTAATAAAGTCACACAAGGAGAACTAGCCACCCAGAGGAGTACTCAAAGGTATGCCAAGGAAAACTAGCCACCCAGAAAAGACCATGCAACTAGGACACCCAGGGTGATCTAACCTCCCAAAAGAATGCTTTACAATACGCCTAAGGAGAACTAGGCACCCTGAAATCTATGCGAAAAAGGACAACTCATAATAGTCAGATGCACACGACAAAACTTAAGATCATTCGGTAAAATACTTTACAGTACAACCCATGGTGACCGAAGAAAACCCCACGTCTTATATTGACTACTTGGTAAAGTCCACATGCCATGAAATGCATGATTAGCCCAGTCATTATTATTCCAATTGCAAACAACCATTTTAAGAAAGTTCAAAGGTCACTATGGGGGGCTCGTCACCAAGCATAGGCTGAAAACTCGGGCATAACATCCTATACCACCATCCTCGGCTTATGAGACTCCAACATTAGGATGTTTAATAGTAACCTCTTCAACTAGTGACCAATCATAATTCAACAAGTGGAACTTACCATCGCAAGGTTGTATGAGAATAATCTATCAAAGCCACATTGGGCAATTATTCCATCAAAGCCACATAGGGCAAGTAGTCCATCAAAGCCGCATTGGGCAAATAGTGCATCTAAGGATGTGATAAAAAAAAGGGATTATCCCAAAAGACACATAGGCACAAATGGTCTACAAGATGATAAGTCCACAATATAATTTCATTTAATCTATTACACAAATGGCCGCTAATTCAAAGATCTCCAAAAAACACCATCAAGTAATCACAAGTAGTAAAACAAGCCACATACAATATCAATAGTACTTGTACATATAAAATGTTTATTTTAAACCAGAATAGGGATAATTGAAATCCATAGCATGTTCAGAAATATGCATTTAAATCCAACCATCAATCATTTATGAAGAATCACTCCAATAGAAACTAAAATTTATCATCATTTTCACTGAATATTATACTAGGCGATCAATGAATAAATGGACTAAGCTAACTATCATGATGTAGAAAAAGCTTGAAGGGTGATCCTCACCTTTAAATTAGATGATTGCAACATGAACTCTCCAATGCATGAATCCAACTTGAACGGGTTAGATCTAACAAATGGGAATTTGGGGAAGAGCACACATCTCATAAAATAATGAGATTTATAACTGATAAACTTCAATTCAAGATGAATCTAGACTCTTAAAGGAAGTTTTAGAGATCGACTCACCTGGTTGAATGACTTGAACCGACTTGACTCAGTTCCATAATGAGTCACACCAAGACCCAACTGAAAAAATTTGAAGATAGATTATTTTATTGTATTAACTTATTATATGAGGGCGTTTTTGGATTGCCCTTTCCCATAGTAAAGAAAAGCAGAATGGTAATTATTAAATATTACATGTGTCGGAATATATTGAGCAAAAATAAAAAATTGGTTGCTCTTTTTACTCATTTGTCCTTAGCATAAACCAAGATGAGGAAATGAATTCCAGTTCAAACTTGTAGAATAATCAAAATTGAGCTCCACACAGCTCGAAGAAACTGCCTCGCTGAATGTTGTGAATGAGAATAGATCCAGCGGCTGGGATCTAACCCAGGCCTAATGAAGTGGAGAGCTAGCGATGTCGTAGAGGAGAGAGAGAGGGGGGGGGGGGGGGGGTAGGGGGTGAATAGGACAATGCCAAATAATCGAAATAAATGTAAAATATATAAAGATTATAAAAATATTAATTGCTTGAGTATTGAAATCTTGATTCCAAATCATTCGTAGGACAACCTTCACCTAAAATTTTAGGCAGGACGACCTTATTTTACAAATGTCTTTAAAATCAATCTTGGGAGTTTCAACACCGGGTCAAGGGTTCGAGTACCCATAGGTTGTGAAATTCCACTACAGTGTGAGTGTGTGGGTGGTGTGTGTACGTGTGTAAAAAAAATGTGTTTAAAATTAATCTTTCAAACTAGCAAGAGAATACAAAAAGATTACAACATTCACCATAAGAATGAAATAATAAATAACATCCAATCACTAAAAAAAAATAAAGCATTCACCAAATGGCATAAGGAGTTCTAGTGACCTGATGCTTAAAACAACCACACCTACTCCACTCCCAAAATTACTACCACCATAATTTTGGATTTCATTATAAAAAAGTTTTCTCAGGGTCAACTTAATAACTTGATACAGTTTTTGTGATTTTCATGGGCTATCACAATGAAAATCCCACTGAGAATTTCTTAGGCTATCTCAGACAAAATCTCACTAAGATTTTCACAGGCTATCTCAAAAAAACCTAAAAATAATTTCAAAAAGTATATATACTTGTCTTCAAATGTAGAAGACATAGCAGAAGCTTGTAGTAGAAGGACTTCTTTCTTGAACATAGATGTGCAGTGCTCAATCAGATAGAAAGAGTCTAGGATTTTATAGATTTTAAAAAGGAAAAACCCAAATGCTACTTGATTCAATTCTCTTAGATCTCAAAGAAGAGTATAGATTACTCTCTTAGAATAAGATTAAAATGATCTAGAGATAAGGGAATCGAATAAGCTATAAAATAAATTATATAAATACCAACTGATAGCTTCACCGAGGACTTTAGCTTCTCTCTCTTGTAGAATAATTATATTAATTTTTGATGTAATTTAGAATGAGAGAAAGACTCAATTTATAGGAAAATAGGTTGCAACTTCGGCAAGCGTAAGATTGGCTTTAGCTGCCCAGATTTCACTGGATTCATTCCAACAGTTCTCGTATTACGCGGGATAAGATTTATCCAAAATTCGGCTGGCCAAATTCCCGAAAAATTCAAAGAATGTGTTGCTAAAATTTCACCCAAACTTTCTTGGGCTAGTCGAATTTCAAGCTTTAGCTAGCCGAACCAAAACTTAGGCTAGCCGAATTTACAACAAAAGTTGTTATTTTACTCGGGCTTGAAGTTGGGCTGGCCGAGGAAGTTATGCTAGCCGAATTCCATAGTAAAAACACTTATAAAAATCCAAAATAGAAAATTTTTTAAAGCACCTATTCCTAGTATCTTTCTAGGGTTATACCACTTATGTTATAGCAAATATCTGAGTCACCTTGTCTTAAACTTAGTCTTGAACTCGGGTGATAATTTATTTGATAAGATGTGCCGATCTTGAGCTGATCTTAAGGCATGTAGACTTGTTGTGAATCTATACTTAAGAACTGATCTCGAACCGCTTTTGTCTTACAAAATTTGACAATCTATGTGTGCCTAACATAATAGCACTTACTCCTAATCTGTTGCTCAATTCTTCAAACCCAACTGAGTCAACTCGGCAGACCACAACTCTCTTTCACCCTCTCTTCTTCCTTTTCATTCTTTCTTCTTCCTCTCCTATCTTACATATTAAACCACACTAACAAAACCAATCCCCCAAATAGTGCTAGAAATCCAACATTAAACAAATGATTGAGTTGACTCAGTGGCTAATAACGTCTTGTCTAGCTACTCCCCTTTCCTATCCTCCTTTCCTTGCCTTTCTCCCTTCTCTTCGGAAGTATAGAGATGCCTCGAACTAGACCAAAGACTAAAATGGAACTCAAAGGATGAACTGAGTCATGCTAGTGAGTCCGAACTCAGCAACGAGTTGACTCGAGTTCCCTACTCTCCTGTTGATTCTCTTCTTCTCTCTCTCTCATTCTTCCTCTCTTCTTCTTCCTTTATTTCTCTCTTTTTTGCTTCTCTTTCTACTTTCTCTCACACTCAACTCATAGTGACTCAAACTGAGTTGATTCTACCCAATGAGGAAATCAAAATGGTGCAAGATGGACAACGTTCCCTCTCTCTTTTCTCCTTCCTTCTATTATCTCTTCCTCTCCTTCTCTACTCATCCTGACAACCCCGACCAACGTCCATGACCTAACAAGTCGAGGCAACCTGACTCGACAGTAGTCCGATCAAAAATCTACCATCCAAGCATCTTCTTCTTTCTTCTTCCTTTCTTCTTCCTTCTACTTCTCTCTCTCTCTCTCTCTCTCTCTCTCTCTCTCTCTCCTCAACCTAAATGGATTTAGACTTAGCTTGAAGTTGGCCTAAGCTCATGAATCAAACTGTGGCTCAGCTCGACTCAATGCAGTGTGGTGCTCACTACACTCTCTCTCACTTGTTTTCAATTTCAAGAAATAAAGCCCTAAAAGTACCCTTTATATGCTCTCCTATTCTAGAGGTTTGACCATAACTAATTAGGGATTAGTTGGGGAGATTTGGGTAATAACAATGAGCAGCTCAGTGAGTTTTTCTGCTAAGAAACTTCTAACCAAAACTGAACTCACTGCAAGATCTTAATCTGACTACACAGTTGATCTTCTAATGTTTTAGGTCACATGCTGAATGACTCAAATCAAGAGATGGGGCCCACCAAATGATGATAGGTTTCTCAGTTGATTGAGGAAGATGATAGCCATGATCATGGCAAAATCTGATTGAATGGTTTATCCTTTGATCCCTAAATCATGGATGGGCCGAATTTGTTTAATGATGCTTGTGGGACCCACCATTTGTAGGAACATCACCAAAATACCAGTGGTGAATGAGATACTCAGATGTGGATGATATTGTTCGAGTCATCGAGATCTCATACGAGAATTGGAGGCTATTGCAAGTGGGATTGTTGGTTGCCCTATGACAGACGTTGGGGATTGCCTGGAAAGGCTCCTAAAAGCAAACCAATAGCTGGGATTGTTCCTGTTGATGCAAGAATCTGGACCACCCTCCGCCGAGCTTTGATTACTCAGAACAAACCTTAGTCCTGCGCAGAAAGGTAAGCAAAGGAGACCCTGGCTCAGGCAAGGGACCCTCCGATGCCAAAGTCAGGCTAAGGAATCTGGGTCTAGATAGTGTAGAGTAGAGAGGATGTGAGATATTACGTACCTGTTCCTATAAAAATGTCTGTATTTATACCTAAGGATCACTTTGGACGTGTCCGATAGTCTCGGCGTGGTCGTAGCCACTATGCGAAGGCTTCGTGTGTGTAGTAGTTGGCAGTTACCCAGAGATCATGCCGATCGTGCTGTGGGCACTACTTCTAACAAGGCTCGATTTCTATCTGGGCCGACCTCATGTTCCGAACCATGGGTGAGTGAGTTGTCGATATACTAAGTAAAGAGGCTTGGCACGGAATAGTGATCCTCGACTCGGAGATATACTGATTGAATAGATACTCTTCCGGGTTCCGAATCATCTCAATCAGGTTAGTCATGATATCGTAGATTTGAGATCTGACCCATCTTGTAGAATGCACAAGGACTCGTTCCAAGTCCATGGTTGTTGTTATTGCTCTGTAATAATCCTCGAGTCGGACATTAGCCTCGGGTCAGATGCACATTGGCCCAAGGATGATCACCGATGTCAAGGCTCAACTGGATTCGGCTCAGTCTAGATTTCCCCATAACAGAAGCCCCCTACTCTCTAAGTCCGAGCTCAGACTCAGAGAGTAATGGAAAGTGAATCGACACTTGGAGAAACAAACTAGGGCCTGGGGAGATGAGCCGTTGGTTTTCCTTTTAAGGGTTGGACTGAACAAAGCATCCCCATAATGATCTTTGAGATCTGTGCTCTGCACGGAGCTGGCTGTTGCTCTCGCTCTAGCCATTATGCATTGGCCACGTGGCCATGGATGTCGAAGCGGTTTGGTCAAATGAATCGGGAGGTGCCACATGTATCTTGAAATGTGAAGGGACATTGACGCATTGAGTGTTGCTGGCTCATGGGTCAGAACGATGCATAAAGGCAGCCATACTTTAATTGTTGACTGCACGTGGGTTGGGATGACGTTTGGTTGCTCATATCACGGATCGCCACGTGCGCAGGAGGGCTTAGATCTGAGCCCTTTCAGCTTCAGCTATAACTGCCTGTCATTATGGCAGGCGACGAGCTTATGCTATAAGAGACCTTGATGCCTTTTTCATTCCATTTTTTTATACTCCGAATACCCTAGCTTTTTCTTTACCCTTGCTCTTCTCACTGAGACCTACTACCGGAAAAGAGGAATCCGTTCTAATACTTTATTGAAAAGGGAAATCATCGCCGGAGCAAATCGCCCACAGATCGAAGCAAATCGCTGTAGCGTTGTGAGTCTTCTACCGTCTATTTCTTTTCTTTCATAATGTCAAGCAACTCGGACGAAGCCCGTGAGGTCTTGAACGGGTCGGAGCTTGAGAGTACAAATTCTGAGTGTTAGATCTCGAAAGGTCCTCTCGAGGTCATCCCACTTTATCCCCCGCCCAAGAGGAGTACTGGGGTGAAGTCCAAGGGTCGAGCTAAGGGGGCCACGAGGATATCCCGAGACCCTGCTGGGATGTCATTAGCTGGGCCCTCGGGTGGCTGGTCCAAAGCTAGAACTTCATTGGGCTCGGTCTTCATTGAGTCTCAGATGGCTCACCTCCGAGCCGAGCACCAGATCCTAGACTCGATGCATATGAGGGCTCCTTCTACATTAGATGGACCGAGAAACCCTTCTGATGGGGAAGTAGCCATCTTCCATTACGCCCTACAATGCGAACTCCAGTTTCCAATCCATCCCTTCATGTGCGAGGTGTTGGCGCAGTTGAAGCTCACTCCGGGTCATCTCGTTCCAAATGCATGGCATATCCTGGTGTCATCTTACATCATCTGGTGAAAAGTGAAGAACCAGGAGCTTTCATCGAACGAGTTCTTAGCAATGTACCAAGCAAAGCACAACAAGGCCGAGCCATATTGGTGCCTCATCGCCAAACTTCCTCCTTCCAACAAAGTGTGGAAGGGGAAATGGTTTTGGGCCTCGGGAGAGTGGGAGGCTCTGGCATCCGAGCTCGGACACCTCTAAGTTCGAGTACCTACCCAGTTCAGCCTCCAAGGTAGTGAATCGAGTACTTATAGATTTTCTTATCTTTTCGCTCATTGTTTATTCTAACAGCATTTGCTCTTGCTTGTAGACTATCTGAGGGGCTTGCCAGAACTGTCCTCCCATCTCCAAGCCCAGATAGCCAGGGCTCTTCTGCTCAGCGAGGAAAGCCGCACCTAGCACTACAAAATCAGTCCAGATAACCTCGTTTCATCTGGGTTTTATAGAGTCAGACCCCTTCGCATCCCCCTAGGTAAGCCTTTTGACTACATCTTGTGCTTGAGTATCCTGAGTAGATGAGGCTGAACCTTCTTGTTGATTAGGAATGTCTGAGGCCGCGGGTCGAAGAGGAAGAGGGGGGGTGCAGCACGACCCTCGTTTAATGAGATTTTGTCGTTTACACCAGTGGCTCGGGTTAAGGTAAGGGCTCGAAGAAAGAAGACTCCAGCACCCGAGTTTGAGGCCTGGGAGAAGATTCCAGCACCTGAGGCCGTTGCAACCGAGCCTCCTATGGTTGAGGTAGCTGCGGTGCAGGTGCCAACATCAACACTTGCACCAGCACTTGCTCCAACTTTCGCAACCATAGCTTCAGCCTCCACCGCTTGCCCATCATCGCCCCCCAGGATTTAGGGGAAATTCATGGTTGTCGCAACGCTTTCTCCTCATTCATCTGATGAGTGCAATCCCAACCTCCACTTCACTACTGCGGAGTTGGTTGGTGAGATTGAACCGTTGGTCAGCAACACTGCTATGGCAAAGGCCGAGGACTGGGCCTCAACTGCGCTTAACCCTGGGCAACCCATAAGTCCCGCCCCTTCACAGAAGCATGAGTCGCTCGCGCAAGGTCACCACATGGCGTTACTAAATGATTGGGCGGCGAAGCAAGCAAAGGAGAACGTCATCGTCAGCACTTTAAACCGACCCCTTGATGGGGTATTGAATGATTTCGCATCGTGTTGTTACACGGTAGACTTTAGTCTTGATTACTTTAGGCCGAGAAAGGTTACGGACGATTGCTAACCTTGAGGAAGAGAAGACCAAGGTTGAGGGATGCCTGAAGGCCTCGATTTTGAAGGTAGAGCAACTGCAGACCCAATTGAATACCTCAGCTTCGGAGGTGGGGCAGCTGAAGGCTCAGCTGGGGGCAAGTCACTTAAAGGAGATGGGTCTCCAGGGGGAGATCAACGAGTTGCAGGCTCACGCAGACTCGGATGAGTCTACCTTAAACAGCTTGCTGGCGGACAATGCTCGATTGCGGCTAAGGTCAAAGCATTTAAGCGTGAGGCTGCTGAGGGTCTTGTCAGACAACGCTCTGAGCTGGAGGCCTTGGCTGTGTCCCAGGTCACCATGGCTGTGAAGGAATTCAAGTCCTCCAAAGAGCGGAACGGTGAGCTAGAGAAGATTTACGACTTTGCTTACAATGTCGGCCACAAAATGTGCTTGGATGAGGTCCGAGATGCTTATCCAGATCTAGACTTGTACGTCTTGGCGGCAGATGTTGGGGACTCTCCAGGCGCAGAGATGGAAGTCCCTTTCGCCATGACCAACACTGAGAAGACCTCTTAAGCTGAGCCCCCCGTGGAGCCGACCTTGGGCTGATTCCCCTAAGTTTCTTTATCTTTTTGTTATCTTTTTGCGGTAAATAAGTTGGATATTGTGGATATTCTTACTTTGTTGAGAGCTTTATTTGTGATATTTGTGGATGCTTATCCTGTGTTGTGGTTTGTTGCATATGTTGAGTAGCTTGCATATGTTGAGTAGCGACAACCCTTCATCACTGATTTACCTAATAGGTTAAGGATTTCGTATTCTTGTTTGTTGAAGGTAACCACATGCTCATTGTCACATATATGAGAAATGCTCAGAAGATTATGTGTTAATCCTTTTATGCAAAAGGCATTCTCATTTTTGAGCGAATTTATTCTTTTGATAATTCCCTGTCCAATTACCTTAGCGGTGCTTCCGTCTCCATAGGTGACTATCCCATCATTAAGATCTGAATAATTTGAAAGGATGGATTTGTCACCTGTGACATGTCTTGAGCATCCACTATCCAGATACCACTTAGTATCATTGTCTGTTATATGATTTGAGTGAGTAACAAACAATTTTTCTTTTCTTTCACTACCCATTTTGTGATAGGATTTTTAACCATGGTAGATTTAGTTTCTTTAATCAAGTTGGGCAACTGAATCATGTTTTCTTGTGTTGCAAATTCATTAGTTTTCTTATTTAGTTCAGCCACTTGATTCAATAATTCCTTCATTCTGTCAGTCATTCTGGGTGGTGATGGATGTGTATTTCCTCTAACCATATTCCTAGGAGGACACCTGACATGTTGTTTTCTGGTTGGTCTGATTTTACCAGCATACTTTTGACTAGAGTTGGGTTGTGTCCTCTCAGGAAATACGCATTCAAACTTATAATGACCTGAATCACCACACGAATGACAAACAGGAGTAAGCTTAATTTTACTTCCTGAAGCAGCAGATTTTTCTTTAAACTTATCATATCCTAAGCCGCTCTTGTCTTCCCGTCCCTAATAGTTTTTCTAATTTCTCACCACTTTGAGAAAACTTATAGTTTATCTCAGCTGATTTTTTGGATTCTTTTAAATCAAACAGGAGTGTGTGATTTTCATTTTGAAGGAGCATGTTTTTATCTTTTAATAACTCAACCTGTTTATTTAGTTTTTCATACTCAGATTTAAGAAAGATATTGATTCGTTCTAGTCTATCATTATCTGAGTGATATTGGTGTAAATCATTAATTAGGTGTGTATTGATTCTCAATGTTTTATCCAGATCTTTTTGCAGCAATTCTTTTTTATTCTCAGTTACTCCAAGTCTTTTAAGGATATTGATGCTATGAATGTAGAGTTGATTGTAAGCATCCTGCAGTTTATCCTTTTCTTCTTCTTTCTCAGTTTCCTCATTATCTGATGGAAATGATTCAGTGGCTTGTGGTTCTTCATCGTTCTCAGTTTCGATGAGAATGATTGGGGCAGTAGAGACCATAAGAATTTTTAGAGATTTTTGGTCTCCATCGCTCTCTGAGTCGTTAGATTCTGAGTTTGACTCTTCCGTATCATCCCGTGTAGCTGTCATTGTCTTTCCTTTAGTTTTTCTCTTTGGGCATTCAGTAGATAGGTGTCCAAACTTTCGATAGGTATAACATTGTAGCTCCTTGGACTTTTTACCAGATTTACCTATGAAATGTTTATTGTCCACCTGTCTCCCTTTAAATGGACGGCCATGATTTTTCTGAAAGAACTTTCTAAACCGTTGTGCGAACAGGGCCAATTCTTCATCTTCGTTTTCTCTTTCACTTTCAATGTCCTCATTTGTTGTATTCTTTGAAGTTTTGAGGATAGTAGTTTTGTATTTAGGGGTTTGTTTGAAGTGTAGTTCAAAGGTTTGTAGGGAACCTACTAGTTATTCTACTTTCATTTCATCTATGTTTCTACATTCTTCAATGGTTGTTACTTTAGGATTAAACCGTTCTGGTAATGATCTTAGTATTTTTCTACAGATTTTTGGAACCAGAACTTTCTCACCTAATCCACCCATGGAATTGCAAATTATGTTTAGTTTTGTGAAAAACTCCATGAAGGTCTCATGCTCTTCTATTCTGAGACTTTCAAACTATGATGTTAGGCATTGCAGTTTGGATCTCTTGACAGTGCATGTTCCTTCATGGGTTGTTTCCAACAAATCTCATGCTTCTTTGGTTGTCCCACACATACTGATTTGATTGAAAATGTCTTGGGACACAGAACATAGATAGCATTCATAGCTTTAACTTCAGATGTTTATTTTTCTTTATCGAATGCTGTCCACATTTCTTTGGATTTTTGTTTAGTGATAGCTGTGCCATTTTCAAGTACTACTTGTTCGGTTGGTGGCACATATCCTTTTCCAACTATATCCCAAACATCATAATCCAAATATCTCAGAAAGTAATGCATTCTAGCCTTCCAGTATGCATAATTTGATCCATCAAATACTGGAGGTCTAGTGACCGATGAGCCCTCTCCTTTAGCTATATTACCAACTTCAGTCAAGATCACTCTCTAGGCGGTGACCCCCTTAAGAGAGACCCACTTTGATACCAATTGAAATTGCGGTAATGACCGCTTTAGTTGAAGCGAAAATATGCCAATATATCCTAGAGGGGGGTGAATAGGACTTTTTAATATTTTATGGTTATTTAAAATCCTATCAATCTAATCCTGAATAAATGTGCATGCATCAGGATTTTTTCAGAGTAACTCTAATGACTTCCAAACCAAATAAAGGATCCAATCATAAAACTAATTGAAAGATAAATAAGATGCAAATCATGGTTTATGATAGATGTGACTGTATGTGAGGTGTGATCTCAAATAATCAAATACGAAAGCATTTAAGGAAATCATATAAGTAATGGAAGACAAATATCAATCTCAAACATAGTCATTTTTATAGTGGTTTGACTACTTGTTTACTCCACTTCCGGCAAACGCACTCAACCCTTGAGGGTATCGGATCTCACTAAAGGAGGTTTCACAATAGGTTCACCTCAAACCGGAGGTTTTAAATTAGGTTCACCTCTAACCAGTACAACCTACACTTAGGTTGACACACCGTGTCTACACGACACACTTTATGCTCCCATGAGCAAGGGTCAACACACAGCACCCAATTTTAGGACACACAGGCCAAGGATCTACTCAAGGAACCTCATAAGTTTATGCTCCTATGAGCAAGGGTCAACATAAAGTACCAAGTTTTAGACCACACCAGTCAAGGACCTATATAAGGACCTAAGATTTTATGCTCTCCACAGATCAAGGGTCAACACAAAGCACCCCCACGTACACTCCCACCAGAGGCCTCCTATGAGGACTCGTAAGGGGTGAGAAACACCTTAGACCCAATCCAACAGAAGGAGTGATCACAACGGTCCTTTGGACTCTGATGACTTAAAGATAAGTAGATGAGCCTCATTCAGTGTGTTGTTGAAGATCTCCTCCTTTATTGATGAAGAATCTTCTGCTTCCTTGAACCACAACTCAGAAGATGTATCAATACATGGCGACGAGTTGGGTTAAGGTTATGATGGAATCCTAGTCTATTAAATATTTTCTTATAAGGGAGATAGAGTGATTCCAATCATCTATGCATTCAAGGCATCCCAGCTTAATGATTTGCCATTAAGGTAGTAGCTACAGGATCCTTGAATGTGAAAGTTCATTCCCCAATCCACTCTATTGAATGTCAATGATGAGGGTGGATTGGAGGATGAACTTTCATGAGAGAAAAGGTTTAGGGTATATGATCTAGGGTTAAACACTCAAAAGCACTCTCTATTTTCTCCATCCAACACCAAGGGCAAGCTCTCATTAAATAGGCAAAAGGTTCCAACGAATATAAAACGGTCATATTTTTGACAAAGTTTGATATCATCGAGCAGGGTCGATATCATTGAGCGTATACTCTCGATAGCATCAATTGGCCACTCGATGACATGAACTCAAATGTCAAATGCTTTTGAAACCTTTTGCCAGTTGGTCGAGGAAATCGAACGTGTGTCGATGTTATCGGATTTCAAACTCTAATTTCATTGACATGAGGTTCGATTCCTCGACATTTAAAAATGTGAGAGCACTTGCCTTTGAAATATTTCAGATAAATGATATGATCAAGCATCACTCGATATCATCAAAATTTGAATATTGATGATATCGAGGACAGTGTCAATTCATCGATAATTCCAAGGAATATTCCTATAAGCTTGCTTGACAGTTTGTATCCACAGTCGATGACATCGACCATGCCTTGATATGCTCGATATTTAAATATCGATTTTATCGAGTGACCCTCGATTCGAGAAAAAACAACCTGAAAACTTTGCTGGATAAAAATGTGTCCAATCCGATATCATTGAAGGGCTTCCATTATCCTCGATATTTGAATTCCGAGGATATCGAGGATCTCTTCGATATATCGAAGATTACATGATTTACCTTAGCAGAACTTTGGACACAACAGACCTGATGTCGATTTTATCGAGTCTACTCGATGGACTCGAGATTCAAATTTTGATGATATCGAACCATCTATCGATATATCGATAATTTCGTCCAGAGATCTTTGTGATTGCTGGACATCTTATGTCCTCTTTTCGATACTATTGAGTGAGCTTCGAGGACATCGATAACAAGGTTCGATTTCATCGAACCATGTATCGATAAATCGATAAAGGTAGAAAACTTAAAGATTTTTCCTGAGGTTTGGGAAAGTTTTCTAACCATAAAAACTTCGGATGTTCTATTTAATTTTAAGGGATTTAAATACCTGGTGTTTTGGGACATGGGATGTGAGGCTAAGATTTACCTGTGGCGAGTTCTAGCACACATCCAGTTGAGGCAGATGCTTGATCAATCTTCCTATGGGGCTCCTCTGTCTAGCTGACTCAACGCTCATGCTAATTGACAAACCAGGGCACTTTCAAGCTCGTCTACTCAGTTGCCTTTAGATTTTTCCAACTTCGTCTTAAGGTGGTGCTTGATAACCTTATTCACGGCTTCCACCTACCCATTAGATTATGGGTGACGAGGCGAGGAGTATGCATTTGAAATGCCAAGCCCCTTACACATGCTTCTGAATTTGTCGAACTGCTACCCGTTGTCGAAGATGATGGTATGCGGGACTCCAAACTGACAGATTATGTTCTTCCAAACAAAGTCAGTCACCTTCTACTCTGTAATTTTCACCACTGGTTGGTAAATTAGTCGACTGCCATGATGACGAATTTGACCTGCCCCTTCCCGGGGGGCAGAGGTCCAATAATATCGATCCCCCACTAGGCGAATAGCCACAGCTCAGTCATAGGGGTCAGCTCTTTCGCAAGCTGCCTCGGCACGACAGTGAATCTTTGGCACTTATCGCACCTCTGGACAAAACTCTTAGTGTCTTCTCGAATGGTCAGCCAAAAGTACCCTTGGTGAAGTATCTTCTGAGCCAAAGGCTCAACTACTGAAATGATTTTCACAGATCCCCTCATGGATCTCTCGTATCACATAGTCTACTTCATCTGGTCGGAGACATCTGAGGTATGGCTGTGAATACCCTCTCTTGTATAGAGTTTCATCCAGGATTATGTATCGCGTTGCTCTGATTTTTAAGCATCGGGCCTCCAACCTATCTTAAGGGACTTCGCTAGTAGTAAGATATTTGATGATCGGATCCAGCCAACTTACAGTTGTCTGCACCGGACTGACCATCTCCTCGTCAGCTCGGTTGATGCTTGGGCCATCCAAAAACTCCACAGGGACGATCCTCGGGATCTTCCCTTCAACAGTCGAGGCCAGCTTAGGGAGAGCGTCGGCCCAAGAGTTCTCAACCCTCAAGATCTGATTAATGGTACAGCTTCTGAACTTTCCTATCAACTTTCGAGCTTCGGTCAGGTAAGCTATCATCCTCACCTCCTTTGCCTCATATTCTGTTGATATGTGGTTTACGACGAGCTGAGAATCGCACCGCATGTTGAGGAGTTGAACTCCCAGACTAGCTGTCAGTCTGAGTCTAGCTAGTAGAGCCACATACTCGACTTCGTTGTTAGAGGCCTTAAAACCAAGCCTAATCGCATATTGGATGGTGGTCAAGTCGCGCGCGACCAGGACGATTCCTGTTCTGGCACATTTTTAGTTGGATGACCCATATATGAAGAGAGTCCATCTGTCATTTCCTCCTAACTCTGCACTCTTGTGGGGATAAGGAGCTAGAGGGGCCACGGGGGCTGTCTCCACATCCATGCCCTTGGTTCTTGGGAAAGTGAATTTCGCTATGAAGTTGGCCATTACCTGACCCTTGATCATAGTCCTCGGTCGATAATGGATATCGAACTCCCCAAGTTCTATCACCCATTTAGTAAGCCGTCTTGACACCTTGGGCTTCTAGAGGACCTATTGTAGAGGAGAGTCTGTGAGGACGGCGATTGAGTGGGCCTAAAAGTACGGATGCAACCTCCGAGCGGAAACAACTAGGCTGAGGGCTAATTTCTCCATGCTCAGATATCTGGTCTCGACTGGGACCATTACCTTGCTCACATAATAGATGGGATGTTGTTTACCTTCCACTTCTCAAATGAGCACTGAGCTGACGACCGAGGCTGAGACGGCTAAGTACAAGAATAGGGGTTCACCCTCTTCAGGCTTGGATAACAGAGGTAGTGAGCCCAAGTACTGCTTCAGCTGCTGGAAAGCTTGTTCACAGTCTAATGTCCACTCTGCTTTCTTGTGACCCTTTAACTACTGAAAGAAGGGGAGACACTTATTAGTAGCTTGAGATATGAACCATTCGAGTGCGACTACTCGTCCGGTGAGGCACTAAATTTCTGTCATCGTCCAGGGCGAGCTCATGTTGAGCAGCGATTTGATCTTGTCAGGATTCACCTCGATGCATCTCTGGCTGACTTGGAACCCAAGAAATTTGCCCGAACTTACACCGAAGATGCACTTGGCGGGGTTCAGCTTCATGCAGTATTCTCGTAGGATCACGAAGGTCTCTCCGAGATCTTTGATGTGATCAGATGCTCTGATACTCTTGACAAGCATGTCGTCAACGTAAACCTCCAAGGTCCGACCAATCTGTTGGACAAACAATTAGTTCACCAGCCTCTAATACATCACCCCAGCATTCTTTAGGCCAAATGGCATGACTGGTAACAGTAGAGCCCTTTGTCCATGACGAAGGTCGTCTTCTGCCTATCTAGGGGATACATCGCGATCTGATTGTATCCAGAGTAAGTGTCCAGAAAGGAGAGCCACTCGTGGCCAGCCGTGTTGTTAACCAACTGGTCAATCTGAGGTAGGGGGAAGCTGTCCTTGGGTTAGACTTTGTTTAGATCTGAGTAGTCTACATAGACCCTCCATTTTCCATTGGCCTTCTTCACGAGGACCACATTCGCAATCCAGTCTGGATAATGGACTGCTTCGATAAACCCAATGCTGAGAAGCTTTGATACCTCATCAACTATAGCCACATACCACTCGGGCTCGAATGCTCTCCTCTTATGCTTTATTGGCTTGTGCTCTGGGTCCACGTTCAGCCTATAGACTATGATATCTGAAGAGATGCCCGGCATGTCTTCGTGCAACCACGCAAAGATGTATTTATGTTGTTGAAGAAAGGTTAGCATTTGGGACCGTTGCTTAGGATCCAACGACGATCTGAGCTAGATCGTTCTGCTCGGGTCGACTTCCTCGAGCGGAACGGCCACTAAATCTCCCGTAAGGGAGTCTTCTGCAGGATCTCTGGGGTTGAGCACATTTATAGTGAGGTCCTGTCTTGTTGTGCCTTTCTGACTACCACCGAGTAGCACCTCCGTGCCTCACGTTGATCTCCTTGAACATATCTAACCCCTCCCTCCGCAAGGAACTTCATCATCAGATGATAGGTAGACACTACCGCTCTCATTGCGCTAAGGGAAGGCCGACCTAATATGACGTTATGCACCGATAGCACATTCACTATCAGGAAGTCCACTAGGAGAGTTATTTGATGGCGTCCTTCTCTTGATGTCATTGGAAGGGAGATGGCACCTTCAGAGATCACTTTATCTCCAGTGAAGCCGTGCAATGGAGTCTTCACAGGTCTGAGGCACGACCTATCGATCCCCATCTTATCAAATGCCTCGGAGTGAATTATATCGGTCAAGCTTCTGGTGTCGACTAGAATACGATAGACCTTGTGATTAGCTATTGTCATAGCCACCACCAGAGCGTCATCATGAAGATGTTGGATCCTCCACGCATCATCCTCTGTGAAGGTCAGATTGCAAGGGCTTACTCGGATCTCTTTCCTTGGCCTTTCAGCCGAATAGACGTGATGCTCGGGGTCGGAGCTTTGAGAGTATGCCTTTTGAGCCCTATTCGAGTCACCGCCTCCAAACGATCCGCTATAGATCGTCCGAATCTCTGTAGTTTCTTTCGCTGTCTTGCTCAGCTGACTATCCTTCCGAGTGGGTTTCCCCTCCTTCACATACTAGTGCAAATGACCCTTGCGAATGAGGGTCTCTATCTCCTCCTTTAAGTTGACGCAATCACTAGTATTGTGGTCGTGATCGCGGTGGAAGCAGCATTACTTACGCTTATCTCGGTACTCGACGTCTGCCTTCATGTAACTCGGCCAATGCAGTAGTTTCTGATCCTAGATGTCGAGTAGGATCTGGTCTGGAGATGTGTTGAGCGGAGTATATGAGCTGAACCTGCTCTCGGGTTTCCTGCTTGGTCTTCAGTCCTGGGAAGGACCGTCATCCGACCTCCTCTTCTTAGCTTGATATGGCACTTCTGCTTCATCTTTTCACTTCTTCTCTTGGGATAAGTGCTCAGTAGTTTGGCCACTTTTGCGCAAACTGAAAATGCCTCAGCATTCATGTATTTCTAGGCTCGGCTCATGAATTTGCTCATGGTGGTTGGCGGCCTCTTCCCTATGGAGAAGAGGAATTTCTCATCTTTGAGTTTGCTAATTATGGCGGACAAGGCCATCTTCTCATCGTAATCGTCTACTTATAGAGCTTCCTCGTTGATGTGAGAAATGAACTCCTTCAGTGACTCCTTGCTTCCGTGTTTGAGGGTAAGCAGATGAGCCGACAACTTCCGGGTCTTCTTGCCGATGATGAATTGTGTCATGAATGCCTTGTTGAGCTCGACAAAGATGTTGATCGACCTTGGCTTAAGTTGTCGATACCAATTCCGGTCGGCCCCAGAGAGGGTTATCGAGAAGGCTCTGCACATCATCGCCTCTGTAGCTGACTGAATCTGCATCCAAGAGCGATAAGATTCTACATGCTCCATCGGATCTCCGGACCCCGAGTATTGAATGACTAGAGGCATCCTGAACCTCGAAGGCATCACCTCGTTCATGATTTCTGAGGTGAATGGAGGCTCAGTCTCTTCCATCATCATTTATACTATAGTTGGGATGGGGGCCGATTGGTTCTGCTGTAGGGTTTGAATTTAATTATAGAGTTCTGCAAGCTGGGCTTCCTATGGATCTCAGTTTTCAGCAACTGTCTCTCGCGAAGGCTTGACCTCTGACGTTCTGCCCTTTCTTCTCCTCTCTAATTCATGGCGAAGATCAGTCGGAGCCAGAGCCGAGGTAACCAAAACATTTGTTGGAGCCCGAGACGTTAAATTTCGAGTAGGATCGGGGGCTTTAGTGGACAGATTCTGAGACGCTCCCAGCTTCATACTCAGATGCGTGGATTCAACCGCTGCTGCTGGTATGACCGCTACCCGAATGGAATGTGACTATTGTCCTTGTCATTGTTTCATCTTATTAATCTTGTTCCGCAAAGCATGAATCTCATTCTGCATGGTTCGGTATTTATCCCCTCAGTTTCAAAATGCTGAGATGGTCCCGTTGGAGTCGACTCGTCGTGAAGTAACGAGGAGGAGTGTGCCTACTCATTCGGCTCAGGCTCCACTGCTGTTGCTTTTTTCTTTCCTATAGCCATCTTTTTCGTAAAGCATGTAACATCTCGAAAAAATTTGTACAAAGACCCGAGTACCACCTTAGGCAGAAATCACTAAGGACCAAATCCTTTAAAAATTAGACAAAAATTAATTAAGTGTTAAACTGAATTAAATGCTAGATTAGCTTGAATAGCTTTTTATATGATCTGTAAGACCCAAAACTAGTAGGATTGCTAACGCTACATTGCCTAGAAAGATAGGATCAATCTCAAAACCCAGTTGCTCTTAGGAGCAGATTGAAACTTCATTTCGGACTTGGACCACGCGTCGAGAGTTCGATAACCATGAAACTATACTGTTATGACCACCTTACTGGACTTGACAACCATCTTGGAAACCAAGTCTGGATAGTATCTAGAAACGCACAACTTGGACCCGGAGCGAAGTGTGTGAGAAACTCGAATATCTTTAAAAAAGGAACTCAGATTTAAATGATTTGGGTCATTCGCTTATAGGCCAAGTTTAAGATTTTAGATCGTCAGAATCTGACCCAAATACAACCTTGGATTAGGGAAATTTTCCAACACATGTCAGTATACTTGTGGCCCTGATCGAGTGATGACGACCGTTGAACTGAAACTGGTCCGCCACGGTCGATCTCCAAATCTGATCGGACTGAAAACTTAACCTGGCATATATTCATTGTTAAGGAACTTTTCCTAAACCTATGCAGAAAAGGGGCCTCCAGATGAGCTCCGTTGGCCTGAAATATCTAACTTTTGGCTATAACCTAAGTATGCCATGGCCCTGGGGCTATTGAGGTCAGTTCTGGGCCTATATAAAGACTTAAACCCTCTCTCTCCCATTCCATATGAATTTCTAAACCCTAGGAGAGAGAAGAGAGAAAAGAGAAGAGGAAAGTAAGGAGAAGAGAGAGAGAGAGAGAGAGAGAGAGAGAGAGTTAGGGATTGTCACTAGGATTCGATCCCACCATTCCACGTGCTTAACCACCGCTTCCATGTCGCCATACCAGCGATTTTGATCCTGTTATTGGGTAAGGAATCCTAACCCTAATCTATTTTAGGGGTTCAAATAGAGTAGATGATGAAATGGCTAACCTATTTCATGTTATAGGGTGTCCCTGTGCCGTAAACAAAGACATAGTGTTCAAACTGAGTTCGATACGTGTCTACCGGTGAAAGGTGTGGACTATAAACAATTAGGTTATGGTTTTCAAGGCTTTTAATGTTAGCAATAATTTATGTCTAACTTGATTGCTATCACATATGCTTAGATACGATGTTTTCCGCGTATTACACATATATATGAACTATGTTGAAATACATGCATTCCATGTGTTTGTTGAAATGTTTGTATGAGTATGGAATTATGATTTGTGCTTGCCATGATTTATGTTTGAGTGTACATGATTGTTGTACGTGTGGCAGCTTCTTTGTGAAAGGATTTGTTATAATGCTTGTTATAACTACTATATTACATGTATGTTAATATGTGTAGCCTAAGTGTTTGATAAAATGCCTAAATGAGAAAATGCTTGTTGAAATGTAATTGGCTAGGGTGTTGAGATATGATTCTTGATCCCCTTATCTATAGTTAAATCTCCTTTATATAACCTATCTTATTACTACATGTTTTATGGATGAATGCCTATGTATGTTAACATGTACTCTATGTGTTCATTAAAATGTTTATATGAGATTCATATTTAGATTGGTTGCTACATGCTATTTTTGATTAACACATGTGCATGTTATCGTATTTGAAATGTGATTGGGACTACTGCATAGTCCAGGCAATCGGAAAAGTTTCTCGAGTAGTGGCCGAGGTCGTTTTGCCACACAAGACATGTTTGAGGAATCCGAGTCGTACGCTGATTGTCGATAGTGATTAGGCCATGCGGAGTGCTTACGCGACCACGTGAAGTGCTTACGCACATCATGTCGATCAACTCAACGTACACTCATACGATTCGAGCTTGTCAAGCAACCTGATTGGCCTAATGTATATTCACCATGTGTAGACGCTACTGCTTGAATCTAAGGCACCAACTTACCAGTGAAAAGCCCATTTGACCTTGGTACCATGATCCGCTAAGACTCATGAGTTGGACATGGTGGTATGGGACACCATGGTCGAGCTGTCAGCCTACGCTGCGGTGACGAGCCTCCCCGAAGTATCCAGTAAGCAACCCAGTCTCATGAGCCGAATATGGTGGTATGGGACACTGTATTCGAGCTGTCGGCCTACGATTAGGTGACGAGCTATTCGTTGTGACCTCGAGCATATACTTGGTCTACGATGAGGTGACGAGCCTTTTCGTAGTAACCTCGAGTATAACACAGGCCTATGCTGAGGTGACGAGCCTCTGCGTAGTGACTTGGAACCATCTACGTATGTGACTAACTAGGATTGACGATCCTAGATGGATCATTATTTGGGTAAGTAATATAAAGGTAGGTGCCTTAGCTTCTCGAACACGTTGTTTGAATAAACCTAAACAAGAACTTGGCTAACACGATCATGCACCGCATTGCATATGCTTTGGCGAGGAAGCGCACGTTTAGGGAGGTTACCATGCGCGATCATGAGATGATGGCGCTGAGAGAGTGCAGGCAAGGGCATGCATCATTATCGCATACCATCCTTGCATTAACAAGAGTACTTAGGATATGATTGATGTACTACTTTATCATTACTGCTTGATTGAGTTGATAACATGTTAACCTTTACCTTATAGCTTCACTGAGTTGATCACTCACTCTCACCCTGGGATGGTATTTTAAAACACCAACCAGACCCTTGTTTAGTTGCAGATGATAGTAATGCTTGCGAGGCAGAGCCGGATTTCTATGATGACGAGGAAGAGTTCTCCTATTTGCAACTCTCTTGCGGGTCTATGTAGACCTAGAGTTGCGTCATCGGGGCTACAAGGATATGGATAGATGACATTACACTTCCTCATTTTGTATATTTTGGAACCAAACATGTAATTATTTAACTTGGTAACCTGTTCATACTCTGGGGACTTACAACCATTTATATGCTTTATATATGTATCGCAGTCTTCCGCTTGCGTAATTTAACTGTCTCTGGAGTATGATATGCTGCTTTGGTATAATCCCATTCATATTTAATATACTAATGCGGACAATATTAATCACCATTATCTATGTTGCATAAGTGATGTGTTGGAACTTGGGAGTTTGGCTCCTACTCGACCCCCGATTTTTAGGACGTTACAGAGCGACCAAGCCTTCTTATTAGTTTCCCACAAACGACACCAAAAATTGTTGATGCAAGAATCTGGACCACCCTCCGCCGAGCTTTGAGTACTCGGAACAGACCCTGGTCTTACACAGAAAGGTAAGCAAAGGAGACCCTGGCTCAGGCAGGGGACCCTTCGATGCCAAAGTCAGGCTAGGGAATCTGGGTCTAGATAGTGTAGAGTAGAGAAGGTGCGAGATATTGCGAACCCGTTCCTATAGAAATGTCCTGTATTTATACCTGAGGATCGCTTAGGACGTGTCTGATAGTCTCGGCGTGGTCGTAGCCACTACGCGAAGGCTACGCATGTGTAGTAGTTGGCAGTTACCCAGAGATCGTGTCGATCGTGCTATGGGCACTACTTCCATCAAGGCTCGATTTCTATCTGGGCCGACCTCATGTTCCAAACCATGGGTGAGTGAGTTGTCGATACACTAAGTAAAGAGGCTCGACTCGGAATAGTGATCCTCGGCTCGGAGATATACTGATTGAATAGATGCTCTTCCGAGTTCCAAATCTTCTCAATCGGGTCGGTCATGATATCGTAGATCCGAGATCCAACCCATCTTGTAGAATGCACAAGGACTCGTTCCGAGTCCATGGTTGCTGTTGTTGCTCTGCAATAATCCTCGGGTCGAACATTAGCCTCGAGTCGGATGCACATTGGCCTAGGGACGATCACTGATGTCAAGGCTCAACTGGATTCGGCTCGGTCTAGATTTCCCCATAATAGTTCCAACATGAGAAATAGAAATATTCCCTCGGCGCAAAAAATCTCTTTGCAAAAACCCTATCTTGAGCGGTTCATGAATGGCAGAGATTTCTAGAAATGGACGACTGGGATAGAGATTTTCATTTTTTTTTTTGAAATAGCTCACGCACACCCATTTCATGGTTAGAATTGTGTGCTCTCGTTGGTGCACCTACACGAACAACCCTTAGGGTTTTGGTCGGATTTGTCTTCTGCTCGCGATGGATGGTTCAAATAATCCAAATGGATAATCATGGTGGGCCACAATCATCCCAGCGAATGACGTCTTTCAAACATTGTTGCTGGAGGGAAAACGAAAGGAGGAAGATATTCCTCTTTGGGCTCGGGTCAACTCGGTTTGACTAGGTCCATGGTCTGGTGCACCGCAGGTGCACACCCATTGGTGTACACACACAACAAAATGTAGGGCCCATAGTGATGCTGGATAAAATCCACTCCTTTCATCTCTTTACTTCACCCGCTCTAAGCCACAAGTCCTAGGATGGGGCTGACCTAAAATTTAGGTGGGCCACCCTCAGTGAAAGTTACATTTATTTTACAATCTTCATCGATCCAATGGTCAGATTAACTCTGAATCTGAACCCCAACAGTCCAAGGGTTCTAGGGATTGCCTATGTGGAAATTGACAATATTTTCAGTAATGAGATGACCTGATGGTGATGATTAAGTGATGGATTATTAGATTGAGGGTTGTGGGTTTGATGAATAGTGAATATGACGATTTGGTCCCGATTTTTAAGATAGTCTAAGATCAAAACCTGTGATGGTCCATATTGGATGGTTTTGGTGGTTGGTTTAAGGGTCAAATGCTCTGGATTTCAATCTCAAATCTCACATGTCAAACGATCGTCCAAATCATCTAACATCTGGATTCTCTCTAAAAGTGCACTTCAGGTCTCGCACGAGTTTTTTTTATAATATTAAAGCGTAGATGCATGGATGACCCATAAGATTAATGGTTAGATTTGCACCCATACGTCGTGGGAAGCCTACGATGCTTAATGGCGCACTCACAACCATCAGTGTTGGATTTTGATGGTACAGAATGTTTGTTTTCATATTAGGATAGTGATTTAAAGATTAGATCCATTGATGATGATTAGATTAGTTGACGATCAGTCCTAAAGGCTTAGATCACATTAGGGTTAATTTCCTTAATAACGTGGTAGGTGATCTTGAAATTCAACGGTTGGATTGCCTCAAACTTGTTGGTCAGTGGTTGGAAAAGGTTGCTAAGGTAGTCTAAGTGAACTTTAACATTAAATTTAAAATCTTGGATTATCCTGTTATTGTGTTGAAGCGGTGTATCAAGGTTCAAGACATCGTAGGCTCGATAGACGATGGATCTGATGATTTAGGCTTCAAAGCGTAAGATGTATGATTAGATTTAGGCTAAAATGAAGGTGAATGTTCAAATAAGCTAGGTTTGTGCTACTAATTTAGATCTTCACGGTAATGCTCAAGTACTAAAAAGTAAGGGTGTTACATGGCAACTCTAGTCATATATAACCCTTTCTTTCATATACAAATGTCAAACAACCCGTGAGCACGATCCGCCCGTGATCCAGCGTCTACACTATACACATATGTAACTTGAGTGTCACGTGTAAAGGGAACATATTGATGGATGGCGTGCATAAAATACACTCATCAATGTAGGGTCCACGGATGTAGTGATTTTAAAATCCACTAGAAATCTTGTAGTATCTGGCTTTTGAATATATAATATTGGGATTAATCCAATCCTTCCCGTTGTTTTCAAACATTAGATGGAATTTGCATGGGACCAAATGCAATTCCATGTTGTTAGGAGAAGAGATCCCTTCTCGACCATAGATATAACAATATCGATCAAAAGAGAGAGAGAGAGAGAGAGAAAATATATGCAAACTACACCATAAAGATTTACGTGGTTACCTTTTGGTACGCCCACTAATTCACACTGATCCACTATGCTCAAAGGAAAAAAAAAACAAAGAAGCAGCTCTCGATACGATGACAACTCTCTCTCTCTCTCTCTCTCTCTCTCTCATGACATGATATATATAATATGCCAAACGAACTAGGGTTTCCCTTGGACCCCCAAGCAAGGGGGAGATCCCCCCCCCCCCCCCCTGCAACCCCCAACGATCTCAATGCGGAACTCAACCCATGAAAGTGTGAAAAGGCCAAGCTATATGTCCTAGAGGGGGGGGTGAATAGGACAATGCCAAATAAAAACTTATAACAGCGGAATAATAAAGAAAATGATAGCCAAATTAAATTACAATGCAGTAAATTAAAATGACCTCAAAATTCAGATCTTGAGAGGTTGATACAAACGTTGTTCTAAGGACAACCTTACACCAAAAACAGAGTTTATGGTAGGACAACCTTATTTCTAGAAAGGTCTTTGTATCAAGTCTCAAATCGAAGAGGAATATAAAAAGAAATACAAACTGAATTGAAATAACTTGTAATTAAAAATGTATTGTTCTAGGGACAGCCATACACCATAAAAATGGCAGGGCAACCTTGCTGGAACAACTTTCAAAATGAAATTGAAAATCAAGCTTATAAAGGAATAGCAGAAAGTAAATTCTAAGCTATTACAACATTCTCACAAAGCTTGAAATAATTACAACATTCACCACCATACATACATCCCACAAAAGGAATAAAAAAAATAGAAGAATAAATCAATCAATCACAACTCAAAGGTTTATAGTGGTTCGCCTGTGTGTTCACCAACTGTTATCCAACAGCCACACAAAAAGCTACTCCACTCCTAATATCCTCACACAGGGGATATTAGCGTTCACTAAAGATAGGTTTTCCCAGGTTCACCCAAAACCCTTACAATTGTGTCTTTGTATGTGGGCTTACACAATTAAAAAAACCCCACTTCTGAGTTTTCCTGGCTCTCCTCAGATAACCAAAATAACAAGATTTTTCTGGCAAATCTTGAAAGAAACCAAAATAATAGAAAGGAATTTACAATATGTAAAATACCTGAATATCTTCTTCGTTGTAGCAGCCCGGTAGAACCAAATCAAAGTAGATGATTGAATGTCCAAGTTCAATGTCCAGTACTCGATTACAATGGTTCTAATTCTAATAGATTTTAAATTAAACCAAATAGGGCTTGCCTTAATTGATTTTGATTCCAAAGAAAGGGAATAACAATTCCTCTTTATCAAATCAGATTGGAATATAAGAAACAAAATCAATTAAAATAAAGCTAAGGAAAGAAGATATTAAATAAGCACACTTAGCTTAGATGGAGCACAAAATTATCTCTCAGAAGTTCGACGAAGATTGGCTTGAATACTATAATTAAATCGATGATTTCTTCTGAGATTCGTGCTCTATTTATAGGTGAGAAGATCAGGTCTTCGACTGGTCTAGAGTGCTCTTCGACTAGTCGAAGCCATAACAGATATTTGAAAGATTAGGCGGGATAAGCGCAGACCGTTCTACGACTGGTCGTAGCCCTCCTACGACTGGTCGTAGGTTCCCTTCGACTGGTCGTAGGTCCTGTAAACCTTCGCTGCACTTCGAGTCGAAAGTTGTATGACTGGTTGAATATCAGTCGACACTGTTCCTACGACTGGTCGAACAGATTCCAGGAATTTGTAACAAACTTACGACTGGTCGAGGATTTTCTTAGACGGGTCGAAGCAAGTCTAGGACTAGTCGAAGCAGACCTAAGATTGGTCGAAGAACAGACCAATCACATGTAAAATAACATTCGACTTATGTATCCGAAATGACCTACTTCTAAGGTCATCCTATGGTCAAACAAACCTCAATCATGAAGTATGGACATTGAAGCATTAGGAACAAGTGACCTTGAAGTCTTGATGTAGACTAAACCTTGAAGTAGCTCAATCATGAAAGTGGCTTGAGTTTCAGCTTGAGTCTTGAGTTCAGCTTGAGTCTTGCCTTGTACTTTCTTTTTCTTTTCAGCTTGAGTCTTGTGAGCAGTTCTTGCATTCAAGAGTCTTGTCTTGTGATCAGTTCTTTCATTCAAGATCTTGAGTCTTGTAGTCTTGTACTTGAGAGTTTTGCTTGATGTGAGCTTAGCTTGTTCATGAAGTCTTGAATGTTGATCCTTGAGAGAGCTTCACTTAAGCAGGTTATATAAAACATAACAGAGATTTTGTCACCACAAATTTGACAACTTACAGGGATATAAACTATAGCACTTACAATCTCCCCCTTTGTCAAATTAGTGACAAAACACAAAACCAAGATAAACATAAATCAACTGGTTAATACATGCAAATCAATATTCAACATTTAACATTCAACCAGTCTCAGCTCAACTTCATTTAACAAGATCACAGATACTCTCCTTGACACCCCACTCCCCACATAACCACTGCTATTCCCCTCACATAATCACATTAAGAACAAACCATTCTCCCCCTTTTTGTCACAATATGACAAAGGAGAACTAAAGAAAGGAAGTCATGAGAGGAGATATGAGGAAGTAAGAGAGTATAGCAAAAGAAATATTCAGAGCTACATAGAGATACTCAAGATAGCATCACATATATCCAGCATTACATCAAGAACAAATATTCAGCATAATACATAAATAGAATCCAACTCATACCCAAGCAAATAAGTGCTAAGAAGAAAGTTATTACATACCAAAAAGACTCATAAAAACTAGTCAGAATTAGAACTTGAAGATGGAGCAGGAATAGAAGGATCAAGTTGGTGCATGCCTTTGTTTAAGCGCCTAAGATATTTGCGCATATACTTGAATTGCAAATCATGAGCAACAGACATGTTTTCCAACTTAACATTTATATTCTCAACTCTACCTTCTAATGCACTCAAACGTGCATCAACATCAGATGGTACAAAATCTGGATCATTAGCTGAGTCAGAATCCAGTTCCTCAAAAATATCATCCATATTAATATCAACACCAGCTTCTTCAGGACCACCATCAATACCACCACCTTGTTCAGGAAGCAGATCCAACTTCATCTTATTAATATTTGTATTGTTGAAGATCAGATGATGGATTGGTGCTTCATCAACAGGCATATCGACTAACATATGAGTAGCCAATACAGTCATAAAGTATGCAAATGGAATGTCACTATGACCAGGATGGAGGCGAAACTGAATAATGAAATGACAGATTAAGGATGGCAAACAAATCTGAGTACCATTTGAGATAGCATGGATAACACGAACCATAAATGAAGTTAAATCAGATTTATTACCCGATCGAGGATACAGATTAGACACAAAGATTCTGTGAAGAATTCTGTATTTGGGTAACAAATACCTTGCGGGGAGCGCATTCCCTTTTTGAGTCCATTGAACATCCATATTACACAAGTCTCTAGTGAGCATGCGTTTTTCAGCCATTGAGGGTTTATCAGTTAAATTATGAATTGGAATACCCTCATCATTCACAGGAATTTCCATAAGGGCTGAAATTAAATGACGATCAACGTCAAATGGCCCTTCTCTAGTAGAAATTTGAAAAGTTAAATTATCCTGTGAAAATGCACTAATACATGAAAACATGGATTGGGCAATGGACCGGTATGCAGGCCCACCCCAATGCAATAAGTTAGTCCAACCTACAGCTTCAAGCATAGGAAGGATGTCAAATGGAGCAATATGATTGACATCAACAGGATGTTCAACGATAACCTTACGAGATCTAATGTCCTTAACAAATGATGGATCATCATTGGGAACAAGAAGATGACGTTTAGATAAAGGGGTAGATCTGGAGGAAGAAGAAGGACCACGTGAAGTAGTTTTCTTACCTCTAGAAGCCATTTGCAACAAGGATTTAAAGAAATAAAGAAGTTGCAAAGGATTGAGAAGAGGGTTTGCTCAAAACAGATTTTTAAAAATCTCAACCCCAAATCTCAATGATTTTCAAGATAGAAAGCTTCAAGAGAGAAAAGGAAGCAATCTTGACACAAATATGCAAAAAAAAAAAACGGATTTGGAACACTAACCTTGAAGAACTTGAAGGATGGGTTCGACGAGTCGAAGTTCGGCTCCAAGGAGAAGAAAGAAGAAATGAGGAAGAAAGTGAAAAATCCCCAATATGAAGTGAAATCCGTGCTCCACGACTGATCGTGGGGATCTACGACCGGTTGTAGTACGACTGGTCGTGTATACTCACGACTGGTCGTACAAACCCCAAAAATTCAATATCTTGCAATATACACAAAAATTGAAATTTAATCTAGCAAATATATACAATAATATACAAGAAGGCATAAATTATCAATTTAAAATGCACATGCCAAGATCAAATTTCATCTTTTTGAATCTGCTTTTATCAAGAGGTTTTGTGAAAATATCAGCTCGTTGATCTTCAGTAGGAATATATTCTAGAGATATAACTTTTTCTTCTACTAATTCCCTTATATAATGAAATCTAATGTCAATATGCTTAGTACGAGAATGCTGAATAGGATTTTTTGAAATATTTATCGCACTGGAATTATCACAATGTAATAACATAGAATCCTGTTTAATTCCATAATCACTTAGCATTCGTTGCATCCGACAAGTGTGTACATGCATTACCAGCTGCAATATACTCACATGTTGAAAGTGAAATAGAATTTTGTTTCTTACTAAACCAGAAACTAGACAATTTTCAATAAAAACAACCACCACCGGTTGATTTTCTATCATCTAGATTACCGGCCCAGTCCGAGTACCCAACTAATTGAACATTGGTTTCATGAGGATACCAGAGACCGAGATTTACAGTACTTGCGACATATCTAATAATTCGCTTGACAAAGAATCAAGTGAGATTCTTTTGGATCAGATTGATATCTTGCGCAAATACCAACACTTAGAGAAATATCAGGTCTACTAGCAGTTAGATATAACAAACTACCAATCATACTCCGATAAAGTTTTGAGTCAACATTTTTACCATTAGAGTCTTTTGATAATTTCAGGGTAGTACTCATAGGAGTATCGAAATTCTTGCCATTCTCAAATCCAAATCTCTTGATTAGATTCAAGGCATACTTAGATTGAGAAATGAATATTCCTTCAGATTGTTGCTTTACTTGCAATCCAAGGAAATAAGTCAATTCCCCAACCATGCTCATTTCGAACTGTGATTTCATTAAATCTGCAAACTCAGTAGTCAAGTTAGTACAAGTTGATCCATAAATGATATCATCAACATAAATCTGTACCATTAAGATATGATCATTATGTTTCTTAACAAACAGAGTTTTATCAACAGATCCCATTTGAAAATTATGAGTTAAAAGAAATTTTGTTATTTTCTCATACCATGCCCTAGGTGCTTGTTTTAATCCATAAAGTGCCTTTTTAAGCCGATATACATGATCAATATTTTTAGAATCTTCAAATCCCATTGGCTGTTCAACATAGACTTCTTCATGTAAATCGCCATTTAGAAAAGCACTTTTCACATCCATCTGATAGATCTTTATATTTCTAAAACATGCAATGGATATAAATAGTCTGATAGATTCAAGACGTGCTACTGGTGCAAAGGTTTCATCGAAATCAATCCCTTCAATTTGAGTATAACCTTGTACCACCAGTTTAGCCTTGCTTCTAATTATATTTCCACATTCGTCAGACTTATTTTTGAAAATCCATTTTGTTCCAATGATGTGTTTATCTTTAGGTCTTGGTACGAGATACCAAACATCATTTCTTATGAATTGGTTGAGTTCATCTTGCATCGCAACAATCCAGTTCTCATCAGTAAGCGCTTCTTTTACGTTAGATGGTTCAATTTGGGATGTAAAACATACATAATTACATATATCCTCAATTTGTCTACGGGTGCGAACACCGGTGAGAGGGTTTCTAAGAATTTGTGTGGTTGGATGATCTTTAACAGTCCTCAACTCAGAATCAGTTTGATTTGATGAAGTATCAGGTTTATCAATGATTAGTACTTCATCATTATCTGAATTAGAAGTTGGTGTGTTTAAATGATCATCAATGACAACATTAATGGATTCTTGAATCACACCAGTCCTTTTGTTCAGGACCCTATAAGCTTGACTGTTTAAAGAGTATCCTAGAAAAATACCTTCATCACTCTTCGTATCGAACTTTCCCAAATTTTCACGATCACGTAAAATATAGCACTTGCTGCCAAAAACTCGAAAGTATTTAACAGTAGGCTTTTTATTGAACCACAATTCGTAAGCCGTTTTATTATTATCTTTTCTAGTGTAGACTCGGTTAATAATATAGCAAGCTGTGTTGACTGCTTCAACCCAAAGATTTTTAGAGAGCTTCATGCTATTCAACATGACATTAGCCATTTCTTGAAGCACCCTATTCTTCCTTTCTACAATTCCATTTTGTTGTGGAGTTTTAGGAGCAGAGAATTCATGTAATATTCCTTGGTCGGTACAGAACTTCTCAAAATTTCTATTCTCAAATTCAGATCCATGATCACTACGAATTTTACTGATTTGAGAGGATTTTTCAGTTTGAATCCTTTTGAGAACTTTTCTTACTTCTTCAAGGGTTTCAGATTTATCCCTTAAGAAGACTACCCAAGTGAATCTGGTAAAGTCATCAACTATTACCAAGATATACTTTTTACCACCACGACTTTTCGTTCTGGTAGGTCCTATCAGGTCCATGTGGAGAAGTTCGAGTGGTCTTGATGTGGTATTTGAATTCACCTTTTTGTGTGAGTTCTTTATTTGTTTGCCTATCTGGCACTCACCACATATTCTATCTAATTTCTGAAGTTTGGGTAAACCTCTTACAAGTTCTCGTTTGCTCAATCGATATAGATTTCGATGATGTACATGTCCAAGACGTTTGTGCCATAAATCGGTCTCGTCTGTATGGACCATGTAACATGTTTGATTAGATGAGCTGGATTCACTAATAATATAGCAATTTTCAGACGTTCTACGTCCAGTTAATATTACAGAACCCTTATTATTTAATATCTCATAGCTTTGATTAGAAAACCGAACATTATGGTTATTATCACATATTTGTGATATACTAAGCAAGTTGTGCTTTAGACCTTCAACGTATAAAACATTTTTAAACACAGGAAGATTAAAAAGTTGAACCGTACCTTGGCCTATTATCTTGCAGTTGCTACCATCACCAAATGTGACTGACCCATCAGTCATATCTTTCAGATCGGTGAATAAAGCTTTGTCACTTGTCATATGCCTGGAGCATCCACTGTCTAGGTACCACTTTGAATGACTTGTTGCTTTGAAAGCGGTGTGAGCAACCAAGCAGGTGACTTTAGGAACCCATTTCATAACTGTTTTGGATTTAGGAACATAGTTGGTCTTCTTTTGTGTATATTTGTAGGAATGACCTATAGAGTTAGATTTTAATAGCTCCTTGAGTAAATCAACTATCTTTTCAGCTAGTGGATTTCGATTCTGATTAAAGTTGACATGGCTATTTCTAGGTTTTTGAAAAGTTTTTGAATTTTTAGAAAAATCTTGATAAGTACTTTTCCCTTTTGAGTTTGAGGACTCTCCTTTAACAAACATAGGAGGAGTATACTTTTGTTTAGGAGGTAGATGTTTATCATAGCCCAACCCGGATCGATCGCCACATTTTCTTGATCCGGATAAAAGTTTTTCTAACTTTGGATCACCTTGGGCATATTTCCATGTGTCCTTTAAACTTAGAAGAGAAGATACTTCAGTTTTAAGATTCTCAATTTCAAATTTTAAATCAACAATTTGAGAGTTTTTGAATTCCAAATCGCATTTTGATTTTTCAAAACAATCTGAAATTTGTGATTTTTCTAAAACAAGCGATTCAAAACAATTTTTGAGTTTAGAAAACTTTTCTTTTTGAAGTTTAAGTTTGACAGCAATTTTACAACTTTCCTTATATAGGGCATTGTAAGCATCTTGAAGATCATCTTCATTTTCACATTCACTATTCAGATTTTCTTCACTTGTAGAGTCATTATCTAAAAATGTGAATTTGGCTAAAGTCATAAGAGCTTTGACTTCATTGCCCGACTCAGTTTCAGAATCTTCTGATTCAGAAGAACCTTCAGAATCAAATGATTCATCCCATGTAGCCAACATACCCTTCTTCTTGGGTTTGTCCCTTTTAGGACATCTATTTGCTAAGTGCCCATATTCTAGACAGTTGTAACATTGACTATCTTTCAAGGTTTTTCGGGATTTGGGTCTAAACTTCTTTTTGTCATTTGATTTTTGAAAATCAACCCTTTTCTTGCTTTTGAAAATCTTATAAAATTTTTTAGCTAAAAGAGCCATATCATCTTCTGAATCAGAATTTTCTTCTGAATTACATTTAGAAGATTTTAGTGCGATAGATTTTCCTTTAGGAGCTTTAAAGTTTAACTCGTAGGTTTGTAGTGAACCAACTAGTTCTTCAACCCTCATATTATCCGTATCACGAAGTTCCTGGATTGCGGTTACTTTAGAATTGAACCGTTCAGGAAGTGAGCGTAATATTTTTGCACATACTTTACTTTCTGGGATTTTATCGCCAAGACCCCACATTGAGTTTACAATGTCATTCAATCTAGTGTAAAAGTCCATAAACATCTCATTTTCCTCCATATGAATTTCTTCAAATCTGGTTGTGAGGAGTTGGACTTTAGATTTTTTGACAATTGTAGTACCCTCGTGTGTCATTTCTAATATATCCCAAGCTTGCTTTAGATCACAAGAGATGATTCTTTTGAACTCATCCGGTGATAGTGCGTAAGTAATTGCATTTAGTGCTTTAGCATTTGCACTACTCTCACTTTTCAAGGGTGGTCCATTAGTAATATGGTGTGGTTTTCATAGATTTTGAACCGTCAACCCCAGAACTTCCATGATAGGAGGATTCCATTCGGTTCACCGTGGCTTGCCACACATTTTCATCCATTGATTTGAGGAAGATCCTCATTCGGCTTTCCAATAAGCATAGTTGGAGCCATCAAAGGGTGGAGGCCTAGTGAAAGGCTATCAAAATTTGACATCCGAATAGCTTAAATCGTTAGCTCGAATTAAATCCAAGAATTAAAAGGAGCTATTAGGCTCGATACCACTTGAAAAGGTCAAGCTATATGTCCTAGAGGGGGTGAATAGGACAATGCCAAATAAAAACTTATAACATGAATAATAAAGAAAATGATAGCCAAATTAAATTACAATGCAGTAAATTAAAATGACCTCAAAATTCAGATCTTGAGAGGTTGATACAAACGTTGTTCTAAGGACAACCTTACACCAAAAACAGAGTTTATGGTAGGACAACCTTATTTCTAGAAAGGTCTTTGTATCAAGTCTCAAATCGAAGAGGAATATAAAAAGAAATACAAACTGAATTGAAATAACTTGTAATTAAAAATGTATTGTTCTAGGGACAGCCATACACCATAAAAATGGCAGGGCAACCTTGCTGGAACAACTTTCAAAATGAAATTGAAAATCAAGCTTATAAAGGAATAGCAGAAAGTAAATTCTAAGCTATTACAACATTCTCACAAAGCTTGAAATAATTACAACATTCACCACCATACATACATCCCACAAAAGGAATAAAAAAAATAGAAGAATAAAATAATCAACCACAACACAAGGGATTATAGTGGTTCGCCTGTGTGTTCACCAACTGTTATCCAACAGCCACACAAAAAGCTACTCCACTCCTAATATCCTCACACAGGGATATTAGCGTTCACTAAAAATAGGTTTTCCCAGTTCACCCAAAACCCTTACAATTGTGTCTTTGTATGTGGGCTTACACAATTAAAAACCCCCACTTCGAGTTTTCCTGGCTCTCCTCGGATAACCAAAATAACAAGATTTTTCCGCAAATCTTGAAAGAAACCAAAATAATAGAAAGGAATTTACAATATGTAAAATACGAATATCTTCTTCGTTGTAGCACCCCGGAACTAAGTCGAGTAGATGATTGAATGTCCAAGTTCAATGTCCAAGATTCGATTACAATGGTTCTAATTCTAATAGATTTTAAATTAAACCAAATAGGGCTTGCCTTAATTGATTTTGATTCCAAAGAAAGGGAATAACAATTCCTCTTTATCAAATCGATTGGAATATAAGAAACAAAATCAATTAAAATAAAGCTAAGGAAAGAAGATATTAAATAAGCACACTTAGCTTAGATGGAGCACAAAATTATCTCTCGAAGTTCGACGAAGATTGGCTTGAATACTATAATTAAATCGATGATTTCTTCGAGATTCGTGCTCTATTTATAGGTGAGAAGATCGGTTCTTGACCGGTCTAGAGTGCTCTTCGACTAGTCAAGCCATAGATATTTGAAAGATTAGGCGGGATAAGCGCAGATCGTTCTACGATCGGTCGTAGCCCTCCTACGACGGGTCGTAGGTCCCGCAAAGGTTCGTGGACTTCGAGTCGTAGATTCTACGACCGGTCGAAGATGCGAAACACTGCTCCTACGATCGGTCGAATGCATTCCGTGACTAGTCGAAGGCTAGCATTTTATCCGGAATTTGTAACAAACTTACGACTGGTCGAGGATTTTCTTAGACGGGTCGAAGCAAGTCTAGGACTAGTCGAAGCAGACCTAAGACTGGTCGAAGAACAGACCAATCACATGTAAAATAACATTCGACTTATGTATCCGAAATGACCTACTTCTAAGGTCATCCTATGGTCAAACAAACCTCAATCATGAAGTATGGACATTGAAACAAGAGACCATGAAGAATGAGCCTTGAAGTCTTGATGTAGACTAAACCTTGAAGTAGCTCAATCATGAAAGTGGCTTGAGTTTCAGCTTGAGTCTTGAGTTCAGCTTGAGTCTTGCCTTGTACTTTCTTTTTCTTTTCAGCTTGAGTCTTGTGAGCAGTTCTTGCATTCAAGAGTCTTGTCTTGTGATCAGTTCTTTCATTCAAGATCTTGAGTCTTGTAGTCTTGTACTTGAGAGTTTTGCTTGATGTGAGCTTAGCTTGTTCATGAAGTCTTGAATGTTGATCCTTGAGAGAGCTTCACTTAAGCAGGTTATATAAAACATAACAGAGATTTTGTCACCACAAATTTGACAACTTACAGGGATATAAACTATAGCACTTACAAAGTGCTAGCTGGATGGACAGTACACCTCGAATGATCATGCTTCATAGATTCTAACAATCTCCCAGTTGGAGACTGATCAAAAGCAATTCCCACTAGATCTGCTACATCTGCAAAAGCTATGTCTTTATTGAGAACTTATTGTGATTCTCTTCCTAGTCTTCAAGCTTGAGACCAACAGAATCTAAACATGACTTCGGTTTCTCTATAGTAACCACCTTGGTCGACATATTTGTATGATTCTGACTTATATGAATATTCTTTAAAGTAAATTGTCCATCCTCTAAAAGTGATAGTATGAAATGATATTTAATGTCTATATGTATGGTTCTTGAATGAAATGTTGAGTTCTTTGCTAGATGAATTGTACTCTGACTATCACTGTACAACTTACAATTTTTTTGCTTCTTACCTAACTCTTCCATGAGACCATGTAATCATACCATTTCCGTTCAAGCCTTTCTTGTAGTAACATACTTTGCTTCTGTCATCGAGATGGTAATAATCTTCTATAACTCTGAGACTCAACTAATGGTTGCACTGCCCAAAGTGAACATATAACTTGTAGTGCTCTTTCTACTATCAATATCCCCTATTAGATCCAATTCAACATATCCATGCAAACTTATTTCTAACCTTCCATAGCACAATGCTACATTAGTAGTACCTCTCGAGTATTTAAGAATCCATTTGATAGCTTCCCAATGCTCCTTCCCTGGGTTGTTCATAAGTCTGGTGACAACTCTCACTACATGAGCAATATCTGGTCTGTTGTAAACCATGATGACGACTAAGTTGCCAATGGCTGAGGTATATGGAACCTTAGCCATCTTATCACATTCCTCTTGCATTGCCACACCGTATTCATTTGAGAGTCTTAAGTGGCTTGCCAAGGGAGTGCCAACTAGCTTAGCACCTTCCATGTTAAATCACTTGAGTACTTTTACAACACATTCAACTTATGACAAATTCAACTTATTGTTTCTTATGTCTCTACTGATTCTATACTAGGGATTTATTTTGCAACACCCAAATCCTTTATTGCAAACTCCGTAGACAATCGTTCCTTGAGATTTAAAATCTCATGAATGGTTGACCCTGTAACAAGCATATCATCTACACACAAAAGAAGTATGAGATGTGGATTTTCAAGTTTCTTGAAATAACAATAGTGATCAAGATGGCATCTCTTAAAGCCATTAGTAGACATAAAACTATCAAACTTCCTGTACTAGTCTTAGGGCCTATTTCAAACCATATAATCTCTTCTTAAGTTTACATATCATGTTCTCCTTGGCAGGTGCAACTTATCCCTGTGGCTGACGCATATAGATGTCTTTTTCAAGATTGCCATGAAGAAAAGTTATTTTTACATTTAATTACTCTAAATGTAAATCCTCTACAACCACAATGCTTAGAATTGATCTAATAGTAAAAAATCTTAACAATAGGAGAAAAGATTTCAATTTAGTCGATACCTGCCTTTTGTTGAAAACCTTTCACAACTAACCTGGCCTTGAATCACTTACTATCGCCATACTCTTCCTTTAATTTGTAAACCCACTTATTATACAAAGCTGCATTTTTCTTAGGTAACTGAATCAAGTCCCATGTCTGGTTTGATATCAGAGAATCTATCTCATCATCCATAGCTTGCTCCCACTTGCTCCTAGTCTCAATCTGCAAAGCTTCTTCATAACATTCTCGTTCACCATTATCAGTCAATAATAATAATAAATATAAAGAAGGAGAATAACGAATTTTGGGTTTGCTAACCCTAGATGATCTCCGGTTCTACCTGTACATTTTCATCTTAGGGCCTTGGAACATCATTGTCAGGTATCTCATCAAGTTCTACAAACTCAGTATGCTAAAATTTATCTTCTTGTTGCACCAACTTATACCTTTTTTTGGTTAACATGTTAGTACACACCCCACCTGGGAATTGATACCAAGACCGCATGTTGAAATGAGGTTATCTTCACTCAGTCTACCACTTGAGTTATGGATCTGTGTGTATGTTCCAACTGCTTATGCATGATAATTTCATTGAATACCACATCCTTATTCCTAATGATTTTTTTCTTAGCATCCCAAAATCATTAAGGTGACATTCAATGAATGTCCACCTACTAGACTTAGGATCAAGCTTGATCCTATTTCATAATCAAGATGAATGTAAGAGATACTACCAAATACCTTTAAATTGGGCAAGTTAACTTCTTTTCCAATCCATGCTTCTTTTGGCAATCCACCAACCAAAGCAATTGAGGGTCCACTATTAATCAAGTAAGTTGCAGTATTTATGACATCTGCCCAAAATTATTAAGGCAATCTAGCATGGGTTCTCATGCTCATTACATGCTCTAGAATTGTTATGTTCATGAGCTCAGCTACACCATTCTATTGTGGCATTCTTGGATTTGTTTTCTATCTCTTGATTTCATTAACTACACAATACTCATCAAACTTATTATTGTAGAATTCTCCCCTATTATCTAATCTAAGACACTTCAGCTTCAAACCTATTTCATTCTCAACCAACGCTTTTCATTTCTTGAACACATCAAATACTTTTGATTTATACTTCAAGAAATAAACTCCATAATTTTCTACTAATATCATCGACAAAGGTAACAAAATAAAGAGAACTATCGAGAGAAGATACCTTAGCTGGTCCCCACATATCAGTATGAACCAGTTCTAATCACTCCAAATTTGGAGTCCTTCCGACATTTGAAAAGTTGACCTTCCTCTGTTTCCCATGTATACTTTCCTCAAAAAAATCCATATCAATAAATTCCAGCTCTAGTAGCTTCCCTTTCAAAAGTAGAACTTTCATCCCCCTTTCCCTCATGTGCCCAATTTTCTGATGCCATATACGCGTGTTGACCCTTGATGATGCAAATGCAATGGAACTATTAGATATAGAAGTCAAGTAAAGGGTACATTCCTTCTTATCCCTAGCAATTACAATAGCCCCCTTTGTGATCTTCCACGAATCACTAATGAAAGTCATCATATGTCCAGAATTTGCAAGCTGGCCAACTGAGATCAAATTTCTTTTCAGATTTGGAACATGCCTGACATTTTTCAGCTTCAGCACTATCCCATTCTACTAGTTTATCTAAAGGTCCCCCTTTCCAACAATACAATAAGGTTCATCATCACCTAAATAGAATTTTTTGAGATTACCTTCCACATAGTTACAAAGAACATCCCTACTCAATGAGGTTATCTAACATTCATAACAATTATTGAAAGACAGAATTAGGACATTAGAAATACTTTCTTCATACATGTTTACAGAATCTTTACCTCTGTTATTATTATTTTCTTATTGTTTCTTTATAGCTTCATAGTCTTGCTCCATGTTCCCCTTTTTGCAGCAATTCCAACAACCAGCACCCTTTCCTTGCATATGTTTGGATGGTCTATTCTTCTTTGATCTCAATCGATCATGATTTTTATTTCCTCGGTTTGATGTTCTTCCCATTTCTTTAGTATTCAAAGAATTTCCTGATGTTTCACTTGAAGATCCTGATGCTTCCTTTGAAATTCCTCACTTAGAATGAGGCTTACAATATCATCATACTTTAACTTCGCTGATCCGGAAGAATCACTCACAACTACCACCAAACTATCCCAGTTGTCTGGTAACGATAATAAAATCAAAACACCCGATATTGAGGCCTACATCTTGAGGGAGAAGACCACAAAGGATCTGATGGCAGCCCTATTAAGGATGTATGAAGAAAATATGCAAACCACAACATAGAGATTTATGTGGTTCCCTTGGTACGTCCACGGATTCACACCGATGCAAAGGCAAAAAATGATGAAGCAACTCTTAATACAATGATAACTCTCTCTCTCTCTCTCTCTCTCTCTCTCTAATGATAGAATATATATTACCCCAAACAAACTAGGGTTTACATAAAAAATTTCATGTGAAATTATGAAATTTCCCTTTGGATTGGAGGCACGCCCTTTGACCCCAAGCAAGAGGGTGTTACCCCCCTGCGACCCCAACGAGCTCAGCATGGAGCTCTGACTCACAAAAGTGTTAGCTAGATGAATAGTACACATCTAATGATCAGACTCCATAGATCCTAAAACATACCACCTAATCCCATCGAATACCACACACTAAACAACCCCTAAATACCAAACTTGGATAGTGCACTTATAATTTTATCCAAAAGCCAAGTTGATAAAATCTCACCACTTCAATGGATGATTTGCCTATGTTTTTCATGCATCAACTAGGGGCTTGTTTGGATGCCACCTTATTTTTATTTTCATTTAAATCTATAGCCCTAGTGCCATTTGTGTGGAAAATAATGGGTAGCCCTATTAGTGCACTTATTCGTCAATCACGTATGTCGATGTGTTAGGGAGTTGGTTCAACCCTTGAAAGCTGAAGATAAAAGATATAAGAGGACATGAGTATCAAGGAGCAAAGAACGGGCATATAAGGTGCCTTGATGATCGTAACCCTTAACCTAAAACAACCTTAAACCTCTAGATGATCATGGTTTAATAAGTAAACCTTGTTTGATCATTCATTAGACTTAGGTGCCCTAAATTGAACATATTTGGAAAGGCTTTAAAGGTGTTAGGATGCTATGAAACAAACTACCCAAACAAGAGCCATCAAGTGATCTTTGATCGATCGATCGATTGATCTTTGATCGATATCGGGCTCGAGCGATCGAACAGGCCAAAACTATCCAACAACATATCTGGCCAAATTCGACCAAATCCATCGATCAACATAATCGATTTCTGCCCATTTTTTAGCATAGGATCTTAATTATTTTATAAAGGACATTCGTTATTTGGGCATTTGGATGGGTGTTTGGTGTAATAGAAGCTTAAGAGATTCCATATTTATATCCCTCATCCTAGGCCTCTAATCCCATGAGTTTCAAGTTACCTTTATGAGCTTTAACACTCAAATGAGAATTCCAACCTCCAATGAGAAGATGAACTTGAACTCCACCATGTTCTGAATATTAGACTTGAACTAATAGTCAAATGCCTTGTCTAAATCCTCTAGAACACCCATCTAGGTGAATCCCTTAGGATTACAACATTCCAAGTGTTGTAGGAGATTCCACCACTCTCTCATCACCTTAATCACCTCAAATGGAGCATCACATGCAAGGTGTTTGTTCATGGAGCTGAACTATTTGCATCAATGGATGTGAGAGCAATTGAGGAGTGAATTTAAGCACGAGAGAGCTTTAAAGAAATGACTAAAACACAGTGTATCAAAGGGGCTTAATTCGACAAGCAAGTGTCATATATGAGTCCATACTCTCTTTCCTTATGTCAGATTGAGGGTGAGAGTTTGTGGCCCAAAATTGTTAGGTTATTATGTAGGACATAAGCTCGTGTAGGGTCGAATTCACCAGACATGGGTGCGTACTATTTGAAAGTGCCCTGGTTTGTCAAATTACGTGAATGTTGAGTCAATCTTCAAGTGAGCCTCAAGATGAAGATTACAAGATCAAGACCTCAACCAGGAAGAAGCTCGAGTGCTTCAAATAAGTAAATGAAGCCTCACTTCCTTAACCAAACCCTAATCTAAATTACCCCCATTAAACTTAGTCTTGCCTTTAATTCATTAAAAATCATCTTTGGTAAGCTTAAGTGTTGAACACTTAGAATGGTAGAGGAGTTAAACATGAATTACACAGATAAACTCGATTGCATCGATTTGTAATCGAAGTCATTTTCGATTCTATCGAACATGGTTCGATTGCATCAAGTAATAGGCCCATTCTGTCTAGCAACAACATAATCATCTGCTGAAAAATCTCGATTACATCGAATATAGCTCGATCTTATTGAAATTCAAAATTCGATAGAATCGAACCTTATTCAATAACATCGACTTTCGGCACTCCTTCTACATATAAAAATTCTCAAAAGTGTTCATTGATATAATTGAGTTACCTTCAATTACATCGAGAGTAAGTTCTCGATTGAATCGAATTATGCTCAATTACATTGAATATTAGGAACATTTTGTCTAACAAGTCATCCAAGAAAATACATATCTTCAATCACATCGAATACCATTCGATGTCATCGAACTACAAAATTCGATAGCATCGAATGATGATCAATAGCATTGAATATCTGGATAAAATCTTCCAGCAACCAAAAGGTAATTTTTTGAAAGAGAATCCGATGAGATCGAACTACCTTTCGATGACATCAAAGTGCACGTCGATAAAATCGAAGGGTACTCGATAAAATCAAGTAGAATTTGTTTTACACAAAAATGAACATATATGTGTAGAAAGTTAATACAATCGAATTATATTCGATATCATCAAAATTGATATCGAAGACTATTCGATAGTATTGACAATGCAGATTTCTACCCGTTTTTTTACCGTTGGGATTCTTCTTCTATAAATACCATAGGTTGCTTCTTTGTTAAATGAGCTAAAAATCAAGAGAGTTTGAGAGAGTTGCTTTATATACATTATACCCTCTTCCTCATTCCGTCTTTCTCATTAGAATTCATTATTTAATCTTAGCATATGCATTAACTCACCATCTTATGTGCTTAAATTGAATTATGAACTCTAGCATTCAGAGTCTCCAATCGAGTAAACCTATTATTGGAACTCTTAAATGCATAGCTCATGGGAACCTTCTCTATCCGTATTTATGATCACATCATATAAATAGAGAAGAACAAAACCCTAAACCTCACAACCTCAGAGCATTCATCGAAGCATTAAAAAGTAAGTTATAGTTCAAGGGAATTGAAGACTCATCATCATCATTGAAGATCGTCACGTCATGCGAGAAAAGGGCTCACTAATTTATTGTAAGTATACAGAATTCATCGAATCTGAAGCCCTTTCCTTGTGTAGGATTAGGATTCAGAGTTTGAGTGATAAACTTGCCAAGACCTCTTTTTAGGCCTCTAACAGGAGAACGCGTGGTCCCTTTTGTAGGACGAGGTGCCTTATGTAGGCTTAAGTTGCCTTGTGTAGGCTTGAGTTGCCTTTTGTAGGCTTGGATAGCCTTGGGTAAGCTTCCTGTTGTGTCCTTAGGTAGGACTCGTCACCTTGAGTAGGCATTAAAGGGAACCTTGTGTAGGTCCCTTAATTAACCTTGTGCAAGATGTGAAGGTTCATGATTAATCTGATTTAAAACCATTGGATAGTGAAATCTGGTACACTCTAAGAGAGAGTGCCACTATGTATGATTGTGTTTGGTATTGCTTTTTGTACATTGTTCTAATTATGCTTATAATTATCAAATGTTTTTATGATGCATGATTTAGTTGATGTATAAGTACTGATAGAGATCACATCCCACACACACTATCATATACACTATTTCTAATAGGCTTGTTCTTTATATATATATATATATATATATATATATATATATATATATATATATATATATATATATATATATATATAAACGTAGGTGATTTGGACCCTCTATTGGCTTGGAAGCCATAAAGTTGTTTTGCCTTACTCTTTCAATTAAAGGTAAGCATGGTTTGTTCTTAGTAGTAAATAAATTTGAAAAAGTCTTATTCACCCCCCTTAGGACATTTGGTCATACTTCATACTTCAATAATAGCGATTCTACCGCAATTTCACTGTTAGTCTCCGTAGAAGCCTCCGACGGGAGTAAACGTAAGTCATTTGACTAGGACCAAGATTGTTTGTTAGCCGATAAAAAACCAACTAAGTATCAAAGGGAGCCTCTAACGGGAGTAAACGTAAGTCCTTAGACTAGGACTAAGATTGTTGATTAGCTGATAGAAAACCAACTAAGTCTCCAAGGGAGCCTCCGACAGGAGTGTACATTAGGTTCATGTGTAAGATATAGGTCCTTGTGTATGACTGTAAAGGTTAGAGATGAACCTGTTAAAAACCTTTGATAATGAATACCGGTACACTTAAGGAGAGTGCATCCGTTGGGAGTGGAGTAAGAAAGCTAAACCGCTATATGTGTTTATGTTTGTGATTGTGAATTGCGTACATTTTAAGTATATTTATGTGATTGATTGGTTGAATTATTTAAATGCATGAGTTAGATTGTATGCTAGGCACTTAACTTGTTAAGTACACACAGGTTCACTATCGATTATGGACTAATTTCTTGAATTGACATATTTATTGTAGTTCATGTGCTTGGACCCACTATTAGCTTTGAAGCCTTAGTATTAAATTGCCTTAATTAGTTTAATTGGTAAATTGATATAATTAGGTAATTAGATTTAATTGGAAAAACTTTTACCCCCCCCCCCCCCCCCCTTTAGGACTTATCCATTCATTCCTTAGCTTAGCCAAGCTTCCACAGATATAGCTCACGTGGCCCACCACCTCACACAATTTCAAGCTTGTGTTTTATTTCAAAGCACTTTGCAATATAAGGTTATGTCAACCATTTCATACGTGCCAATACTGTTCTTGTAAAATTTTATATTTTTAGTCTGAAAATTGAGAGGGAGGAAATTTTGATTTTTCAAATCAAAGGAAGTTGTATCCTTTTTAGATAACAATTCAGCGAGTGGGCATGTGAGAGGGGTGTATTTCACATCCCACTTGGATTGAGTTTCTCCAATTTGCCCTTCTACGACGATCTTTCTTTAAATCAAATTCGTCCATTGTGTCAGGGTCATCGAATAGAGCTGAGGTATATAATTTTCTTGGTGATCTGAAATTTAGATTGGCCTGTCTTGAAAATTCTCCTAATGGGTGCCAAAATGAACTTGATCTCAATTAACGGTCCACACTAAATGATTAGGGCTCAATTTTGGAAGAAATGTCTAGTCAGGATAGGCAAACGGTTGGACAAACTTTGGTGGTTGATCGATGGTGGAAAAAGCCTAAATCTAAAATTTCACCTTTTGTACCAAAATGAAGGAACTAGCTTCAACATTCAACAGTGTAGGATTATAGATCAGGGTCTAAATTTTGTATAACCGAGTAGTCATATCAGACCAAAGTGTGGTTCAAATTTAATTTGCGATGGACGGTAGGAAGTGGTAAATTGGAAGATCCAGATTTATAAGGAGTTGGTAAGCCTCGAAAGGATAACTTCGTGCTTAAGAAAAAGTCTGTCAAAGTGGGGTCTTCATATTTCACACTTGGTCCATATTATGGGCAATCCAAGTCATTCATATGAAGGAAAATATCCTATTACGACTACCCACGAGGTTTCTTCACTCAATGGACACCAAAACCAACGGTTACGGGGCTTATTTGTTAATTAGGCTACTTTTATAATGATCTAAGGGCTGAAATTTGACATATATGGTTAATTTATTATAGATGTGGTATAAAATTTTACATGAAATGGATCGTAAGAACCATGTGATCTAGAATTCACGGGCCTAGGTTAATGACATTTTCGTAATTATTGCTGATATGAGAGTTTTAGTAAATTTAATAGTTCTGCATGGTTATAGGTACGTTTTCAAGTAATTCTTACAAAAGAACTTATATCTAAATCATTATGAATAAAAAATTATTCACCAAATTAATTAAGGGAATGTACATATATCAACCAATATAATGGGTGGTCAAAATGATATGTTAAAATAGAAAAACTTAATGGTTAGTACTCTGATCATGTATGTAAGTGGGTGTACGGTCAGTTTTGTAAATGGATGATCACAAGTGGGTTTTTGAAGTGATCAAGAAGTAGAACATGTATACAGTTAGATTGAAGTGACATGTTCACATGTATAAGTTTCTCAGATTGTAATTTTAATGGTGGGTTAAGCATATTCATAGGCGGTCAACAAGATGAACGGATCAGAATCCCAATTCGATATGTGTACGAGCAGATGTAGATATCAGGTAGTTAGTTTACTATGATCGGGTGGTCCAAACTCAAAGTGGACTGTCAGATATCTTTACCTATCAGTAGATAGTTGGCTAAACGGTTGGTTATGATGGGCAAGTGGGAATACTTGGACATATGATGATCTTGTCTTAAAATCAGGGGTCGGATGGTTTGATCTATGGATGAAGATCATTCTCAACGATCAGATTCATGGTGGAGAATAAATGTAAAGTTAGGATAGGATAAATTTGTGACATACGGTAACACTCGAGAACTTTCAATACTCGGGTATTGAAAAGTTCAGGTGCCCCCCCGTATAAACAAAATTTCGTCTCTGAAATTTAATTACTTCTATTATTCTCACTGAATCATTATATTTAAGTTTTTAATGTATCCCTCGCAAGGTAGATATATATGTTTACATGCACATATAATTGGCTACATGAAATAGGATGCTACATTAACGGCCTCAGTCTACATCTCCTTACCCAACCCAACATTACTAATCATGCATTGGGCCTTCTCCAAGAGAGTTTGATTCATTAAACTCAGCCATATCGTTTTTCTCTAATGTGTGGCACATTATGTTGTGCCTTATGATTTCTTCATCTTTGCAATACATATTGAATTCCCCAAAAGTAAATTCCCCACTGCTATCTGTTCTTAATACCTTCACCTTTCACCCTAACTGTTTTTTCAGCATTGTTTTTCGCTACTTGAAGTTGGTAAAAACATCAGATTTATTTTTCATGAAATAATCTCACACTTTCCTATAATAGTCGTCAATGAATGTAACAAATCATGACGACCCTCTAGCAGAAACCACGGGCGCCAACCCCCATGCATTAGAATGTACATAATCAAGAACACCCTTACAAATATTTTTATCAGACTTAAAAAATAACATTGACTGTTTACCATATATACAATGCTCACATATATCAGCATCAATACTTTTAAAAATTAAAATTAAACAGCAATTGAAAAGTACTTCATGCCTCACTTGCTCATGTGGCCTAAGCGTGTATGCCACATACGTGTAGACGTGGAATCCGCTACAGATGTTGTAGCTCCACCTAATGAAGTACCCCCGATCAACCTGTAAAGGTTTCCATTCCTTTATGCTTTCATGACTATGAGTACCCCCTTTGAAATTTTAAGGACACAATTAAACCCGGTGAATTTACACCAAGTGCCTTAAGTGCTCCCAGAGATATCAGACTCTTCCTCAGCTCTGGAATGTATCTCACCTCGGTCAATATATGCTCCATGTCATCAAACATCTTGATGCGCACCGATCAACACCAACTACTTTACCGGTATTATCATTGCCCATAAAAACTTGGCCACTATCGCACTCATTGTAACTGGTGAACCAACTCCGATGAGGAGTCATATGGTATGAAACCCCTGTATCCAAAATTCATTCTTCGTCGAAGTATCTAGATTTTGATATGGTGAGCACGTCACTACCGTTCACCTCCTCACTGGATTTCGCTGTGTTGGCTTCCCTGGAAGAACCCTTTGAATTCTTTTTTCTTGCCTTAGGATTCTTACAATCCTTTTTCATGTGCCCAGACATCCCACGATTCAAGCACTTCAACTTGTCCTTGCTCTTAGATTTGGACCTCGATCGAGAATATCAATTGTCCCATTCAGAATTCTACCCCCTCATAAGCAGTGCATCTATAAAGGCACCCACGTCACCACTTTTTTTTCTCATCACCTTCGACTAAAGGGCTAAGATAACGGTTTTGACACTAATGGTAGATCTACCGATGCACAATGAGTCCTTGAACGACTCATACAAAGTCGGGAGAAAATTCAACAGAATGCATGCATGATTCTCGTCTTTCATCGTTTCCTCCACATCCAACAATTTACAAATCAACTTGTTGAAGTTAATAATGTGGGCTTCAATATCAGCCCCCTCTGCCATCTTCGTATTGAATAACTGAAGCTTCAAGTACCAGCGATTCTCAAGAGATTTATTCGCATAAATGTTCTCTAACTTCACCCATGTACTCATTACAGTTTTCTCTCTCATGATATTATAGAGGACCCCATCCATTAAGCACAATTGAATAGAGGTTCTCGCTTTCTTATCCATCTTGTTCCATTCATCATCTGTTATAGATTTCGGTCACTTTTCAAGGAGAGCATCATTCAATCCTTGCTGAACTAGGAGACCGATCATCTTAACCTTCCATAGTTCAAAATTATTTTTTTCGAAATGTTTTTCTACATCAAACTTTGGATTAGATGGCATTGATATGATGCTTTCAGATTCAATTTACTTCCCAATGTTAGCTCTAATACCACTTGTTGGGGAACTGCGGAAGCACACAAAGATGAATCAAGCAAAGTACTTCAATCGTACAACTAAGTTCAAACACAAATAAACCGAATTTTACGTGGAAAAACCCTTGTGGGAAAAAACCACGGCACAAAGCAACTGTAATGCACTATGAAAGTAGAAAATTATAAGAGGGAGAGAGATTATTGATTCGAACAAGCCTCGAATCTTCCTCACAAGTCAAGCTATACCCTTAAAACCCTAGGAACAAATTTAAAAAACCTAAAACACCTCTCTTTTTTCCAAATCCTGAGAACACCCGATATATATATCATAACATTGTATCACAATTGGAATAGGAAACAAATCCCAGACACAATTCTGCGCATGCGATGTCACCTTTGATGGGACTTCGATGGCATCGACGATCTATTGATGATATCGAATAACTTCGATGACATCGAGAAAAACATCAAAACGTTCCAACGATGAAACATGGATTTTCTGAATTTTTCTAATGGCATCGAACATCTGTCAATGTCATCGACATCTGCTTGATAGCATCGAGTGATCTGTCAATGACATTGACGGACCCTTTTGTTTACCGCTTTAAGACATCAACAACATCCCACATGAATATAAAGTTTTTTGAGTGGTTTATAATTTTCTAATTTTCTATGATGTGCGCCACCTAATAGTTGCATCAACCTGATTTTTTGAGCATCCCATTTTCATAGTGGAACGACCATGCTAAATGGGTAAGATGTCGTATAGACACTATGTTGGGCCCCACACGCCAACTAGTTGGACGTCCAGCTAATTGTGTGCGGGCATTACACACTCTCTCTCTCTCTACAGATACATGGTCTGCTGCCCAATATCCCGCAGGAGACTGTTTGCACACCAAGGTGTACTCACGTAGAAAGGTGTGCTGGGGTGGGTCCTGTCATGATGTATTCGTGAAAATCCACCCCGATCATTAGGTCCATCATGGAAATTTAGCCGTGTGACTCAAAAACCAGGCCGATTTGTGATATACGTGTGCTACACTAAGGGAAGGGAAACAGTTGGAGAGGAGACACCTGCCGTTAAATTTTTTGCAAGTCCACCATGATGTTTATATGAAATCCACTCCAAACATTAGCTTCTTCACGAAAATTCATGAATGGGGACCAAATATTAGGCCCTTATATAATTCATGCGGGCCATATCAGGTGAAATTATTTGGATGGTAGGAATCCTCTACGCTATTTTCATTTATATGACTCACCTATATTATAGATACGGCTGAATTTTTATTCCTACAGCTAAATTACTGTCATACACCTTATGGTTGGAATGGATTTCAAATACAAGTCAATTTAGGCCCATCCCCACACCATCTCCATCCCTACCTGGATTGGTTGCTGTATGCTGACACTGCTACCGGTTGGTGTTTATGGGCCAATAATAATGTATGTATTTAATCCAAACTGTTCATCTACTTTTTCACTTCAATTTCTGGTATGAGCCCAAAAATGAGCCAGATCCGAATAACAGGTGGATCATACTATAGGAAAACAGTGGTGATTGAACACCCACCATTAATAACGTCCTAAGGTCCATTGCAATGTTTATTTTCCATCTAGCCTTTTGATTAGGTCATACAAAACAGGATGAAGGGTATTCACAAATATGAGGTCGAAGCAAATCTCTTGTGGCCCCAAAGAAAATTTTAATGGTGGGCGTCCTTGCACTGTTTCATGTGGCATGGTCCAACTGAGATTTGTATTTTGACTCGTTTTTGGGTTCATGTCATGCAATGATTTGACAAAATGAATGGACAGTTAAGATTACACACGTACATCATTATAGGGCCCACAAGTATGAACAAGGGCCAAGGTAGCTGCCGGCGGTATAGGCATGTGTAATTCAGACCTTGGGCAGCCTCTCAACCCATATCGGGTTGGTTGAAGGTAAACCTACCTGACGTATATATAAAATCCACTCCAACCATTAGGGGCATGACAATAATTTAGACGTAGGGCTCGAACGTCACACATTCATAATTCTGGTGGGCCACATGAGCGGAAACAGTGCAGGAGATGCCCACCATCCAAATTGTTTCACTTTGGTGTGGCCGACTTACATCACGTATGGGACTATTGTTTGGTATCCATACATTAATTTCCAAGATGAAACTAATGATTGGAATGGATTATACATAAACATCATAATGGGCCCTATAAAAAAAAATTCAAAGGTAGGCATCATTCTCTCCCACTGTTTCCCTTTTCTTGGCCCACCTTAATCACAAATCCACTATTATGCATGATCCAAGTCATTCATCAGTTGTGCTCCACTTCACATATGACCTGACCCAAAAATCAGGCCATCCCAGTTGCATGTTGGTATACATTTACAAATCAAGAGAACACGTTAAAGGCATGCAGGCAGAGCTCAGGCCAATGGCTTTTACACCCAAATATGGTCCACACCCATCTAATTAATAACCAGGCCTGAACTTTAGGGCCAGGCAAAAGCGTGCCAGATCCAAAGCCTGATGGTCCAGGTGCAGAAGCAGGATTGGGTCTGAATGGGGAATTAGGAGCCTTCTTTTCTTTTTCTTTTCTTTTTTTCTTTTTGGAGGGGGAGGGTGTGCTTGGTTGCCCCAAATTTCTTGAAATGTCATGAAATTATACAGCAAATTAGACTGATTAATCATGAAATATGCCCAGAAAACATTGGTAGAGACTAATCAAATTTGCTTAAAGTTCAAATCCTTCACACTATATTTACTTTCTTCATTTTACCCTTTTCCATTAATTAAGATTCCTCATTTTTAGGTTTGAACCGTCTTGAACAAAGTCATAATCCATTAGTTGTTCCTTCCACAGATGGGTTTCAAAGAGCAAAAGTCTCATTTATGCCATTATTTTGTTTCCAAAATTTGAACCAGTTCGAAACACAAGATCTGGTTGAAATAATTTACATTTATAGAGATCAAGATCAATAACCTACGCCTTGAATATACATTTTACAATTTCCCTTGCAGCCTCTCTGCACTCAAAACTGGCCACTGTATGGATACACTCCGACAGGAAGAGGTCAGAGGTACTGCCGAAGGCTTTCGCCACTGAGGGTCTCCATCTCCTTGAGAATCTCTTGGGCCAGAGTTTTAACGGGGAGCTCTACATCCTCAAGCAGCTCCCCAAGGAACGGGATTGTTTCGGCCAGGAAGACAAGATACTCTTCTTTCAGGTGTTCCACTAGATATTTCACAACTCTCAGACCTAGAATCCGTGGCCGCACCTTTTCGCTTCGTGTTTGCATCAGCACCTGCAATAGAAAGGCCATGAATCAAAATTAGTTCTATTTTTATATGACTAGTTTAAACCTGATTCTTTCTTCTTTTTTTTCCCCCCCTTTTATGTCACTTGATTTTGAGACCAACTCAATATAAGATGCATCTTGTAGTCCTCCAGTCAGAATTGAAGGGGATGACTGCAATCTTTATAAGAAAAATGAAAAAGGTACTTTACTGGGTCTGGCCTGTTTTGGGTCCTATGTTATTCCGTTGTATGAGTGTGCGTGAGAATGCACCCTATTTTTCTCCCTTTTGCACAAACAATTTAGCACTCACCTCATGGTTCAAGGGTTTCCATAGAAGGTCAGAGCCTGCTGTTACAGCCATCTGGCCCAGGCAAGAGACCAGCGTGTCATCAAATTCCTCCACATTTGGTACATTGGGCAATTGTTCTAAAGAAGCTGGTGGTTCTGCCACAAGCTGAGAGACTATAGGTTTCAACAGAACCTGCAGTAATTGCAATCATAAATCAGTAATAAGTAAAAACAATTCCAATCAAGAAATAAATGACAGTAAGTCGATAGTTTTCAAAGAAGAATGATTCAAACAGCTAGTATATCTTGACTGCCGATAGATTGATAGATGGATGGTACAGGATATGCTCATTTGACTGAAGTTAATTCCATCCAGACATGCAACGAGTTAAAAATATTGCCAATAGAGATGTATAATGCCATGAAGGAAAAAAATGGGTTTAATAGCTTAAACTGGGAATGTAATATAATATATTCTGTTTCTGCTTCGTGTGCATGTATAAAATCAGAGATACTAGGAATAATATCGTACTTTTTGTTTCTGCTTCATGTGCATGTATCATTCAATAATTAATTAAAAATACAACAATCAAGCAGTGAGAAATAAAGAAGGTAAAACAGGCTTAAAAAATGCATGACATATGTTTACATCTTATTTTTGGTATAAAGAAAATGCATGGCATCTTATTTTTTGTTCTATATAAATCAAACCCAAAATACCATCTTTAGATTGTGCGAAATAACAAATATATTTATGAAAAGTAGATAGAGCTACAAATGTAGAGTGATAAGCTCATTCAAGCTGTATCAGAATTCCAATACTTCAGCTCATTGCAGCAGCATCAGAAAACACCAGTTAAGTTTCAGGAACTATTTAATAGGTCTGTCAACGGATGGGCCTGTGTTGGGATCTGTCTAAGCCTGGTTCACAGAGTAAAATCTTGGCCAAGCCAGAACAAACACACCCAAGCCCCTGTTCCGCAATGACATAGCCCCAAGTCTGGCCATCTGCTTTTGTGTAAGATCCAGGCTGTTCATTACGTGTGCATCACTAAGCATGGTATATTAAAAACTTCCTTGAAACCGGTAAATGGGCTGGGCAGGGCAGGGTAGGGTCAGGCCAACGGGCTCTTATACACAGCCTGATCAATGAATGGGCTTTAATTCTAGGGCCAGGACCAGCCCTCAGGCCTAATATTCCAGCCCAAAGCAGGTCAGGTCTGAAAGTCTGACAGGCCAGCCTGGCCCATTAGCAGCCCTACTATTTAATATCCTTAGCATCCAGTAAATAGTTGAAGTGCAAGACTTTTCTGCTGGAAATCCCAATGCTTGAGTTCAATGTTAAAACTCAGCAAACCTTTCAGAAATGACCAAGACATCCATTTTGAAATTCCTGTTTCTCAAGTGTTATCCAGTGTTGATTTAAAGAAAGGTGAGAGGACTAACCTGAAAATTCAATGAATCAAGAAACTTCAGGCTCCCAGTATCATAGAGGAAGCATTTCTTCAATGATGATAAAATCAGTGCCCTCAAATGCCACTGGCAGGGTGACAATGCTCCTTTCGTTTCTCTGTTACTGCTTTCTTCATGAACCTTGGCCTTCTTTTGCTTTTGGGTTGAACCAATAGTCTTTGGTACCTGATCATCAATTAGGTAACGCGCAGAACCCTCAAGCAAGTACTTAAAGTAGGGCACAAACAAGGATCTGCACAGAGGAAAAAAATAATTTATTAAAGAACACCAGTTCAATACAAATATCAAATTTAACCAAAATAAAAATATTATCTATTCAATACACCACATCAATAACATGCCAAGTAATATTTTACACAGAAATGGTGATTGATCAGATGCGTGCAACTTACTCTTACCATGATAGACATTTACCAAAATAAATAGTTGAGTCAAACTACGCATCCAATAACTATGCAGTGTGCTTCCTGAGATACAGTGATGAAAAAGAACTGTTAGGTTTTCCACAAAACTGACACTGAATGCTTTGATATCCACCAGTGAGGCTTGTTACCAGCATGTCCTAAAAAAGAGCAATTGGTTTTTTCGTATGCCGTCTTGGAAAATACAACTATGCAGCTAGAGGATTGATCATTAGTTGACTGTAGCACAATGGCTGAATAGCAGAGGACCCACTATGACATAGATCAGATACTCCATGCAGTTAAAAGGGTAACTTAAATAAAGAGATCTAAATGTTCACAATGATTGTGTGCCAAAACTTGGTGCACACCCATCTAGACTGTGGACGGAAATCCAAGAATATGCTTTGAAGGGATTTGAATTCTCATTTTGAAATGTGTTGGAGATGTTGGAGATAGGTGTGTGGCCAATGTTGTCGAATCGCATATGCGATTGCACAATTGCATATGGGACCACATTTTTTTTTCAAAAAAAAAAAAATGGGAAATTTAAATTAAAAAAAGTTTAAAAATATAAGAAACTAAGAGGAATTTTCATCAAGTCATCAACATTTGACATTATAGTTAAGTAAGAAGTAACAACAAATTCAACAAGCTATTTATTTATTACTGTTGAAAATTAGGGTTGTCATTGGGCTGGGCTCGGGCCTGCAAAATCAGCATTTTGAATAGAGCCAGCCGAACGGCCCGGCCCCAAACAGTTCAAAATCCAGGCCAAGACCAACCCCAGGCCCAGCCCATTAACAGCCCTATAGAAAATCAACAAGCTATCTTCCTTGAAACATGAAAGTGTTTGAATCTTCTTTAGAGAGAGAGAGAGAGAGAGAGAGAGAGAGACTTGGAAGTAGGAAATATAAGAGAGAGCTTAAGACCACTTGGAATTAAGAAATGTAAGAGAAGAGAGTAAGAGAGTTTTGGGGTGAGAATATTGCAAATGGAGGAGGTTTGGAAGCACCTTTTTATAGGCAAAAAGTAGTTTTTTGCAAAAAATAAAAATAAAAAATTTCATGTGCCATGGCCAATATGCAAATGCATATGCTGTAACGGATCACATTCATCGCATATGAGATCGCATATTTTCGCATATGCGATCGCATATGCCGCATATTCAATCGCATATGTGATCTGCATATGAATATGCACATATGCGGTCGCACATGACAACACTGTGCATGTCAACTCCTAGTGTACACTCCACACACCGAACCGAAGCCCTTGAAGCCATAGAAAGAAAAGTCCTGTGCAAAGACTTTCAAAGAGAAAAAGGATTCTTATTCTGCGAGCTATGTTCGACTATTCCAACTCTAGATCGGATCCATTGAACAGAAAACTTAGCGAAGATGGAAACTACTAATTGTTTGAGCCTTCTTCTTATTCTTCTTTTCTCAAGCCAACAACTAAACAGAGAACCCATCTATCAAAAAAAAAAAAAAAACAGAGAATCCACCTTTTAAGACCCAGAATGTGTGGTGGGCCTCATTACAGATTGAAGATGCCCCCAAGTATTCCCAAAAGCAGACAATCATAGCTAACATTTGGTGAATCTTTTGCTTTTCAACGTGGAACCTGGGGAAGGTAGGCCATTTGCAGGCCACCAGAAAAGCAGCTAGAATTGTCTGATGACTGGACCAAGCATCATGTAATACCACATCGGTAAATGCGATAGCAGAAATAAACTCCAGAAACGTTGATAAATTTCGATTACTTACCGATGCTGTTCAGCAAGTTTATTAACCAACTTGTAGAAGGAAATACTCCGGCTTAAATTTCTGCTTTTACTTGACCCAAATTCTTCCAATTCTGACTCTGCCCATTCAAGACTCCGAATGAATAGAGGCCTAAACATTGTCTCAGTAAGTTTCATTGTCAGAACAATTATTGCATGGATAACACTCTGTTCTACCATATCAATATTTTGAACCGAGATTGGATGCTGACGGCGAAGATCGAGTGCTAGCAAGCACTGTTCAAATATCTTTGCGTGGTAAGTTCCTACAGATGATCTATCCATGGTACTGATTGTGCTTGCTAGCATTTCAAAAGCAACCGATATACTCGATTCCCCACATTTGACAGCTTCAGGATATATCTTCAGCATAGGTGCCAGAATAAGGCGAACCTGTGAAACAAAAGCACAATTAATTAAAGAATTTCCAAAATAAAAGAAGTCACAGAAATACTATGTGCTTCCTCAGTTTTTTTAGCAGAAACGTACAGGAATTTTCTCAGTGACAAGCCTTCGCACTGATTCGGCTTTCAGTTTCCTCTTTGGATCTGATTCTGAAACATACTCAGGATGTATCACCATAAGCTCTAAAATATCTTCAAGATATGGATTCAGGAAACAACCGAGTTTGTCAATTACTGCCTCCAACGTGACAAGAATAGACAACAGAAGAGGCTCCTTATTGCTTGAAAGTTCACTGAGAACCCTATCATGGCCATGTTTGAATTTTCTTGCTGAACAGGAGGAAACATCATGAGCTCTCCTGAACATATGTTCCATAATGAAAGGAAGTTCAGCTAATGCCTTTGGACCAAGCACATGGATCAAAGCACCTGTGCTTCGGAGGCAGCTGAAGGAGACGGCCAAGTCATCTGAACTTATGTGCTTTGTAACAGACGAAAGGCATGTTGAGAAAACAGCACTATTAGATGAAAACTTCTTCGCCAGTATTTCCAGTGCAGAAACAGCTGCCAGCTTCACTGAAGTATCTGAATTGTCTCTAGAATCATCAACCAATCGAATGATTTCCAAACACATCATGTTAAAGGACTCCCAAGCACTTTCATCCATATGAAATTCAGAAATGTTCTGATTCCTCTTTCGGGTCCCCTTGTGTTTCTGTTGAACTATGTCATGATCCTTTGCAGTCTCACAAAGAAGCCCAAGAGCCTGGTTGCAAGGGCAAGAACAATTGAATGTGATCTATCAAGGCAACCCAAAAGAAATATGATACGCGATAAAAAAGCAATAAGAGTGACAGGAAAAACTCATCGTAACAAAGTACCTTCTTTCTCACGTTTCCATCTGCATGCCCCAACAATAGAGTAATGGCTTTAAAATATGCGGAGGGGGCCATACTCTTTGTGATGGTCTTTAATACACCACGCATGCACTCCTTTAGTTCTTTCCTGAGACTGGCAGGAATGCTTATTTTCTTGCTTTTGACACTTACAAGTTGCATGTGAGAGAGAACCAGCTCCATAAGTGCTCCAAGTGTTCCCTGTAAAATTTATAGAATTTATCTGTCGCCAAAATATAGCTCAAACAGGCAGCTGTTGATAACCACAGTATGCACAACATTCTCATAGAAGCAAGAGCACTACAGAATCAAGAATCTGTACAAAAGTGAACTTTCCTACATAAACCAGACATTCATAATTTGACAACGATCGAGTCACAGCTCAGCAATCAACCCAAGTACCAGGTCCCAAAAATTATTTTTATGTCATGAATGATGAAGCAAAATACTTACAATCAAACAAGACTTGGACAACTTTTAAATGAAACCAAAACAAAAGTGAATCAAGCAGCCAAGCAACTTTTGAAGTCAGCTAGGCTCGGCATATTTGTCAGATTTTACATGGGCATGTACCCATGACCAGTGTTTTAAATATCGACAATATTGGCCGATATATCCCACGATATATCTTGTATCCCACCTGTGCGATACGAAACACACAAGTAGTGGGATATATCCCACATGCCCAATCCAGTGAGCATTTTTTTTTTTTTCGATCTTTTTTTTTTTTTTTTCTGTAAATCATATTAAATCAGTGTCAAATTGTTACAAATCCATGATTTTTTCATGTTTGCATGAAAAATCATGGATTGGGAGCTTCAATTTCGAGATTTGAAGGAGAAGGACCGAGTTGTGGAAAATTGAAAAACTCAAAATTTTCCCAATTTCTTGCAAATCGGTTGAAATATTTGTGTCTAAACATAAAATCAAACATGTATGTAACCTAATTTAGTGGTTCTTCTTTTGCTTTTGAATGTGTTGCTTGTGTTTCCACACGTCTTCTTACATTTATAAATTATATGGATATACTTGCATCAACTCAGTTAGACAATGCATAGATTAGGACCCCATAAAAACAAAACCTATTATGTGCACTTGTTGTTGTAATGTTTTAATTTGTAAGTGTGTATTGATGTCTTTTTTAACAATCACTGAAATTTCATCCAAAAATTCGACCAATTTTCAATGTTTCCCCATGTTTCCAGCAACAACGATACATAACGTGATACAACCGATATATCCCATGCGATAACCGATATGTATCGCATCCCAAGGGTGCGATACGTAACGCGATAGCGTTATTTCGAACATTGCCCATGACAACCCTTGAGTTCTTAAACATTTCTGGATATATCAGGATTAATTAGAATCTCCCCATCAGTCATGTCAAGTCATTCACAACATTGGTTCAAGTATATGGAAATGAAGATAAACATTGGGGGAGGACCTTATATTAGAAAAGGTAATTCTGAGGAAGTGTTAAGAAGAGCAGTGGTGAATGGGGTTCAAACTGTGGCACTTGGACTTTGGAAGTGTGCCCTGAAATAACATGAATACTCAAGAGGACAGGTGTGGACATTTAAAAATGAAGATGAAGTACCTGAAGTTCGTCTTGATCTTGCCCAGATTCGAGCTTGAAAGCCAATTCAGTATCATGTAATTTATGTAAAATAAACTGAATTGCCAGCAGTAATTCAATAATTTGCTCATTGCGTTGATAGACCATTCCAATTTCTTGGAGAAGCATGACTAAAGATGGAAGCCATATTGTGCAAGAATACTGTTCGCATATTTGTACCGCAAACACATACTCCCACTCTTTGTAGGCAATAGAAGCAAGAGATGCTGAATATATACTGCCATCAGGACTAGATTTAGTTGTCCTCAAAACCAATGAACAGAAAAGAAGAACAAGCAATGCACCCAAGCTCTTTTTTTCACCCAAAGTCCTGAAAGAGAAGTACATCGTGTCAAGATTATGCACAACGCAGAGAACTTAAAAACTCTTTATGTTTCAATAAAAAGTAAATAAGAAAATTTCTAGACGGCAATGATTTCAATGGAAATAAAAGATAAAAAGTATTATATTCAAATAATTTACTTTGGTTCTACCTCAACAGATACACCACAATAGTCAGTCTTCTGTGTTCAGCAACTTCAGGAAGTACATTTACAAAAATCTGAAAGCAAAGATCAATGCAATTGGCAGTGTTCCAAGAAACAAGAATTAGAAGTTAAAGAAGCATGAGCGAAGATGATTTCCCGTTGTACTCACAGTCATGCCAAACTAATGAAAATTTCAATACCTGGAGCAGTTCCTTTGCATCATCTCTTTTAGATAGCCAGCATGGAACTATTGTGGATATTAGGTCCTCAAACACATGTTGTGAATGGCTGTCACTCTAAGATATGGATCAACAAAAGTCGCAATAGTCAGTTTACGCATGACACACCAGGAAAAAAACAAAGACCACATGCAACATAGGATTTAACCCTTCAGTTGGTCTGCTTTTCTCTACCTGACTCTGTTTTTTTTTAAAAGGTGACAAATAAGAATTGATTTTGTTGAAACAAAAGACAAACAAGATATTATCCCAATCAAGTGATGAAGAGGACCCACTACAATAATACAAAGTGCAGATCTCACCACACCATCTTTGGCAAGGGAATTGGCAAACTCATATGCCTCTCTCACTACATGGCAACAAGAAAACCAATCTCAGATGCTAACTTGTCACATCATTAACAATGAATGAGTATCTATGCTGCGGAAACATGACATGAAGCCAATTTAATCACATTATACGAATCATCTTCAACAATGAATGGCCCAAAAAAGATGGAAGTATTCTCAACCGATCTCCTATCCCTAGCTTCTGCATCAATTGAATTTGTGAGACCACAAATTTACTAAAAGGAGAAAACCATGAAGTGATCAAAAAACAGAAACAAGGAGAGGCCCGGCACATGAACATGAGTTTGAGGAATCCCCTCTAAATGTGAGAAGCAAAAAGAAAAAGAACACACGGACTACACCCGATAGGCTCCAAATGGAGCATGGAATAAAACCCCTGCTCTAGGAATTATCCTACCCACTGATCACGGCACTTTCCAATTATGGAGTATTCAAATCTCATAGTACCATGACATTTTGGCCCTGCCATAGCCCCATCCACCACAAAAGTAGCATTCTTCTTTTAATGGATTCTGATGATGAAACATTGTTATGGAAACATGAAACATTGTTATGGAAACATTCTCCCACTTCTTCCAAACAAAAGTTGACAGGAGAACTCATTTCTTCCCTTAAACTCCCTTATTTCTTTCCTCATAGAAAACTCCCTTATTTCTTCCCTTAAACATTCCCACACTTTCTTTCGAATGAAAGTTTATTTATTAAAAGGCAAAAGAAATGAAACAACAATGATAAACGAGGATTACAAGATGTCATCCTCATTACATAAACAGAAGACGAGCTCCTCAATTACAATTCTTCAAAATTGAAAAGCCACGGGCCCATTCAATGACTTTCTCCCATGCTGCACTTTGTACCTCCCGTTTAGAAGTTCCCCACACTCTGAAGTTTGATTCCCTTTCTTTCTGATCATCATCAACTATTTTTGTCTGGTTGTACACTTGTATTGAGCCTTCCATTCTTTAAATAAGACTAATGTTTATATCCACATGTGACCAGTGTTCAAAGTATCGGTATCACTAGAAGTTTTGCGGACCGGGGATACGGAAACAATACGATATTGCTGATACTATCACTAATAACCGGAAATGTTGGAAAACATGAGGAAAATGGTGGAATTTTTCAATGAAATTTCAGGAGAAGCTAAAATACACATTTGCATATTTCGGAATCAAAAAATTACAAAAAGAATGCATATATGGTAAGTTTTCATTTAATGGGGGCCTAAAAGCATGTGTTGTCACAAGAAATCAGTCCAACCATCCCATCCATCCATCCAATCATCCAACATTCCATCCAAACATCCATCGATATTTCAAAATATCGACAAACACATAATATTTCGCCAAGAAATCATTGACAACAAGAAAGGAAATGAAAGACTATGGTCTTGATATCACCCATGTTGCGATAACAATAATATTGCAATATGATCAATATTATCATTGACAACTTGAACACTACATACAACTGAAATTTACACAGTAAAAAATATTGATGTATCGATACATTGGCTATACAAGTGACACCTGGAATTTACACTGTAAAAAATATTGGCAATACATCCTCAATACCTAGAATTTCTAAGACTACTGGCATTATTGGTATCACAGGGTTCGAGATATGGATAATATCAGGGATACTATGAACAAAGCACATGACACATGTCACTAAAGCATTAGCCATCCCTACTAAAAGCTCTAAGGGCTACCGTATGCCACATGGTATGCCAAAACAGTTACGCGAATTATGGAATACCTTGTTAAGCTGTCATCATTCCAAACTATAACAAGGCCTTCTACATGGATGCTAGCAACTTGATAATTTTAGGTGCTACTATTAGCCATCATCATGCCAAATTATAACAAATTCTATAAGGATGTTAGCATCTTGACAATTTTAGGCGCTTGAATTGGAAAGGTACCTGATTAACCAACAAAGGAATTATTCTCTTGCTAGATTACCGGGGGGAAAATAAAAATTAAAAATAACCATCAGACGATGAAAGAATTCCATGAGCGAGAACAGAGCAGCCTTGGAAAAAAACGATGTTGGATATCCTTTTTAACTCCCCAAAATGAATATCTACAACAAACAAATTGATAAGCATCAGCACACAAACCTAAATTGTTTTTTATTTAAAGCTTGGCCAGACAGTCTGACAGAGTATTAGTCAGAACATGTGGGTTCTTGGGTCAGGTCCACCCCAAAAGCATTTCCTGTTTCATGGCTTTGAAACCACCAGTAAGATGGGTTCAAGCAAATTAACTTTTCCTTCCTTTTTAGCCCTGAAAAGATAGATCAGAGTTCAAAAAAAGGGCAACTGTTATCCCTAGAGAGGCCAACTCCCTGTCCGGTGCTTTGGCCAAAGAGTGGACCAGGATTTTTATAAGCTGGAGCTGGTGCTGATGAGAGTTGCATAAATATCCTCATCAGAAAATCAGCTACAAGCACCTCAAAAGTCCCTTTGCAGACATCATTTGGTTCGACATTTAGAACTAACATCATTAATATAGGAAACCCCTATATTGAACTGCACAACCGTTGATTCCACAAAGACAATAGCATCTTGTCTCCTACCATCTAGAGAAATGACACCTTCCACTCATAGAACTGATCCCCATTCAATCCACATCAGAGAATCTCCTGAAGTTTGCACTGTCATATCCAGCTTCACAAACGTCACTGAAATTTGGCACAATTTGGCAGTTGAACACTGGTTGAGAGATCAAAAGGCCGAAGCCACCTTAAAAGAAAGATATGAAGGACTTCAACCTGAAATGATTCATCCACCTTCACTGAGAATGGGATCCAATCCCAGCAGACCACGGATTTCTGACTCCAAGCAAGCTTCCTCCTCTAGAGAGAAGAATAGTAGAAACTAAACTCTTCTCCAAAGAAAGGAGCTAACAAGCTGAATAAAAAATTTTGATATGAGGGAAAAATAAAGGAAAAAATTTTCAATGTCCCTCTACTTTCAATGAAAAGAATAATGTCTTTTTTCTTCGTTCTTTTTATGAATAGTTAAACACTGAAAAAGAAAATTCCGAATGCAACTTATTTGGAGATAAGGTTCGCTTGAACTTTAAGCTAACTCAACCATTGAGCAAACCCTAACTTTATGACCACACAGAAGTTGTATGGTTGCAAATGCTCCTGCCATTTAACTGGATCAGAGAGACAAATAAAGACCGCACCAAGAACTATCCTGAATCACTAAGACGCCATCTCAGGGATTCCACCCGAAGAAGGGGGGAAGATGCTGCAGGCAAGCCAATAAAGAGCAACTCATCAAATTCGGCATTAGAAAGATCCCTCAGAGACAAAGGAGCACTCCACAACAGAAATACCAGCAATAGGGTATAACCGAGCTAGATTTAGGAAAGACATCTTGATGCAAGACCGATGCATGAACCAAATAACATGTGAGATCAAGTAGCCGAATTAAGATATTTAACAAAAAAACACAAACATCGCTATAATCATCACGAATATCATGAAAATCAAAAGAACAACATGCATGGTTCTAGCCTAAGCTACCAACATCGTAACACAAGATCATTAAATAAAAAGAAATCAGGATCTAATGGATGTCCCTACATCCACTTAGCATAGGGCATAGTCTATTTCAAGATAGAAAACCTAATACAACCTAGGGTGAAAATTAGAATTTGGGTAATTTGGGAAAATAGGAAAATTAGGAATTTTAGGTTTGGGATTAGGGTTTCAAGAATGGAAGAAAGGGATTTTGATATAATAATGATGGGAAACCAAAAAGGGGTAAGGTGGGATTCACACGTGTGGCCGTACGGTCACACGTGTGGCGTGGGGCTTAGGAGAAGAAGATCTGCGATGGTGAGAATGAAGAACGTGAAGAAAATACCTGGATGGGGGAGAAAATAGAAGATGGTGTGGGGATAGATGGAAACCTCACACCTCTGTATTGATGAAAATTAGCCTCGCACCAATCTTTCTTTCAAATTGCATGGAAATATCTTCAAATCGCATGAAGATGGAAGAAGAAAGCAAAAGCTTTTCTCTCTCTTTTTTAATCACAAAATCCAATGGGAGAGAGGTCTCACGCCCCCCTCTTTTATAGATCCAATAAGTTTCAAATTTTACAATAATTCTTGTCTTATGAATCTTAACGAAAATAGCCCTAATCTAAATAAAATCAACCAAAACACTCATAATGTGTCCAAATATAAAATAATAAAAAACTAAATCCTAAAAAATGATAAAGTCTAAAACTGATGTGGACGATCAACAATCAATGGCCCAATCATGCGATCCAATGGCCCGATCGTCACGTTTCTCTAATCCAACAGTCTAGATCACTCCATGAAGCTACCCATGTGGATCTTCCCAGTGTGGGGTCTTCCAGATGCTCACACAGGCACATGAGGTCTTCAGCACGATCACGGATACTCGCCTAGCCACAGGAAAATCAGTGCGACCCATCTCCTCTAATATGTCCGCAAGGGTGTACGTAACGTGATGTCCTCATCACATCTGAATGGGGAAATCACCACACCAAACATCCTCCCAAAATCTAACATGAGACTTAGACGGCTAGACCTGATAACGAAACTGGACCCTCTAACGCAACATGATGCAATTTAGAGATGTCGTTCCAAATAAAAAAGTAGCGATAAATAGTGAACATTTCATCCACCAACGTAAAGGAGCCAACCCATACTTGGTTGCAACAACCTCCCTCCACAAACTAACACTCTCAACGCCAAAACACCACACCCACTTACCAAGCAACGCATCATTAAAAGCGTTCAGACAATTAATACCCGCTCCTCCATCAACGATAGGGCGACAGACTTCACTCCAATTCAAAAGATGGAACTTATTAGAGGAAGCTCCCCCTTGCCACAAAAAGCTTCTTCTCAACTTATCAATGTGCTTAAGCACACCCACCGAACACTTCAACAGGGACAAAGTAAAGTGGAAGATTCTGCTCTTTATGCGATCATAGTCTTCAATCTTGGCTACATTAGACTATTTGAGTTGGGAAATAAAACTGTCCTTGAGCTTTGTAGTAGAGTATTGGTATAATGCAATGATCCACTTTTGTCTCACTCCTTTGTGGTCCTCAATAAGAGCTGATGATGGAGACCAACATTTCTTATCGGTGTCCCTTGCATTAGATGCTGTTGTGGATTGCACAGCTTCTGCTTTTGCTTCATGATTTTTCAATTTTAGGATGTTAGCTTCCCCTTCATTTTTAATAGTGTCTTCTTGCCGCATAATTAGTACATAGCATCTTTCCTTCATCTCGATCAACTTCCAAACTTTGCCAGGTGTTCCAATTCGTTATGATTCTTCACTTTGTGTGCTTTGCTCATTGTTGGGCACATCAAATTTAACGATAACTGAAGAAGTAGCCAATAGAGTTGTCAAATTTTCCATTCACCTTCCCAATAACCCTATTATTGATTCTTTACATATATCATCATGTATGACAACACTTTCAGTCACATCTCCTTTTGAATCTTCTGATTCAACTGATGGAGAGTTGACATTATATTTTCTTTACATTGACGATCAATGATCTTTGGAGCTTTTCATCATATTCTTTCAATTCTTCAAACATAATTTCAATATTTGCAACTTCTCCATCTTCATCATCAATGATGGTTCAGGACAATCAAGACATGGATTATGGACAAAAATCAGTATACAAATATTCTTGCAATGCACATAAACTACTCTTGATGACATCTCATCAATGAAGAATTGGAGGATGCCAAATCAAGGTAGAAATCAATTCCAACTGATTTCAAACAAATTCAACGTGGATCTATGCGCACATACCTTCAGATCAACTAGAGGTAATTGTGGCAACAGGATCTCGAAAGGAATCGCTCTGATACCACTTAAAATAGATAAATCTATGATTTTGATACCAGGGATACCCATAGTTCAACATTGGTAAAAACCCTCATACAACTTCTTCAAAGGAGAAGTCTGCTTGAACCTTTAAGCCAACTTAACCATTAAGCAAGCCCTAACTTGAACACTACACAAGCACTAATATACCCTAATTAACTATATTTATCAAAATACAAAAATAGCAACTAAAAAATAACAAGTAATAACATCTATAGTCCACTGGTGGGTCTGATCTTCATACGAGACCAATCTATTTGAGGGGACCACTGGTGGGTCTTATCATCACGCAGGACCGATCTGTTTGTGGGGTCAACTCTTTACACGATCACATGACCCATCCACTTGAGGCGTCCATAATAACTGGTAGGTCCGATCTTCACATAGGACCAATCCGTTTGTGAGGTCAACTCTTTACACGATCTTAGCCTTGGATCATGGCTACATTAGGCACCCAACTACTTTGCCTGGCCTCGGTGACTAGAAGAAACATTGTGACGTTGAGTTATCAAGAAAAAGGAGTCCCTCCCTACCTGAGATGTCAAACCCAGACCTAACCTGTATTCCTCTGTACTGGGCTGACCCAATCCGACCTGACCTGACCTGACCCAACCTGAACCAAATACATGTGATTATTCCCAACCCGACCTAACCAGGCCTGAATTTTCTCAACTCGACACAACCAGATTTCAAATCGGGTTACTGTTTTTTTACCCAAAACTGACCCGAAGACCTTGACAACCGGACACAGCCCGACCTGAATTTGGGTCCTAACCCACGTACACATGGGGCAAGGGATGACAAACAAAAATAAGAACCAGATGGGACTGTGATGTATGGGTTTCCAAAACCCCTGATGAAATCTTCCTAAGATAAGCTAGTCATCTCCCTAGTGCTGAACACCCTTAGGAATTGAGCTCCCAGATTAGCTAAAAGAAAAAGAACATATACTGAAGAGAAAGTATGCCCAAAATACAAATAATGCACAAAAATAGGGACAAAACCGTCAAAAAAATAAAATAAAATAAAATTAAAATTAAAATTTAGACCAGAATTGTGGAGCAGCAAAGTTGGCACAAATGTCTAACATTTATGTGGTTCCAGAAAGTGGAAAGGCAGGCAAATGAGAAGGGACAAAAAGTACAAAGCACAATCAAGATCACCTAATAGAAGTAATCATTTATAATGCCACCATAAATTACTAGGCCATTGTGGTTTCATCACTTACGGGCTGTTTGGTGTCTCTACTAATAAGAGTTTATTTTCTTATTCTAAAAAAATAAGCTCTTACTTTTTAACTTAGACTGTTTCGTAAAGCTCTAATTTTATCACTTAATTTTTTAGAAACTAGTAAAAAAGCTCTTAAAAAATAAGTGATGGAGAGCTCACTTTTTTTAAGAGCTTTTTTAGCTTAAGCAGGTAGACATTTTTGAGTAATTTTTGGACAAGCTTATCCTTTAACTTTTTCACTTTTTAAGTAATTCCCATTTTGCCCTCTTCTCTACCCTTTACCTTCCAAGGTGGGCCCCACATGATGGATGACCCACATCAAAGTATAACCACACATGATGGGTGATCCACATCAAGCGGGCCCCACCTAATGGACGGTCCGCATCAAAGGTGGGACCACATGATGGAAGGTTGACATCAAAAGTGGGCTCACATGATGAATGGCACATATTAAAGGTTGGGCCCCACATGATGGACGGTCCATAGCAACGGTGGGAACCACATGATGGGTGGTGGACATCAAAGGTGGGTCCCGCGTGATGGATGGCCCACATCAAAATGTGGCCCAACATGGACTATCCACATCAAATGGGCCCCACATGATGGACGGTCCACATCAAAGGTGGGACCCACATGATGGATGGTGGACATCAAATGTGGGCCCGCATGATGAACAACTCCTATTGAAAGTGGGCCCCACATGATGAATGGTACACATCAAGGTTGGCCAACATAATGCAGCGTTCACATCAAAGGTGGGCCCCACATGATGGATGGCCACATCAAGTGGGCCCCACTTGATGAATAATCCACATCAAAGGTGGGACCCACATGATTGATGGTGAACATTGAAGGTGGGTGCACATGATGGACGGTTGACATTAAAGGTGGGCCTACATGATAAATGACACATTGAAGGTGAGGCCCCACATAATGAATGGCCAATATCAAGGTGGGCCCACAGAATGGACAAAATGGGCTCACATGATGGATGGCCCACATCAAAGTGTGGACCCTCATGAAGGACAATCCGCGTCAAGTGGGCCCCACAAAATGGATGGTCCACATCCAAGGTCTCACATGGACAACTCGTATCCAAAGTACCCAACAAGACGGATGATCCACATAGAAGGTGCACTCCACACGATGGATAGTGGACATCAAAAGTGGGCCCCACATGATGAACAACCCACTTCAAAGGTAGGGCACATGATGGACACATCAAATGTGGAGTAGTGGACATCAAGGGGCTCCACATAAAGGGCAATTATCATTGATGGTAGGCCCCATATGATGGATGACTTGCATCAAGGTGGGCCCCACATAGTGGACGGTCCACTCAAAGGTGAGCCCCTAATGATGAATAGTCCACATCCAAGACGAGCCTCACATGATGGATGACCCACTTTGAATGTTTGGTTCACATGGTGGATGGTCAAAATCAAAGGTGGGTTCCATATGATGGGCGATCCACATCCAAAGTCCAACATAATAGACAGCCCAAATGTCTTAAAACATGAAGATGGTAGCCATCCATTCTGTTTTATTTAAGCCATGATCCGCCTATGGTGAGATCCACCAAAATAACCTTCTAGATTGCTCTTATAATGGAATTGTTGTAATCTTTAAAAATGACATCAACTACACCTTAAAAAAGCCCTTATTTGAATGTTTTACCAAACATGCTTATTTTGAACATGAGCTTTTTTTGGTTTTGAAAAAGTGATTTTACCAAACGAGCTTATTTAAAACAAGAGCTAAAACAAAAGGAGCTTATTAGAGTAGCTCTTATTTGGAAAGCTCTTATTGGATTAGAGCACGGACGCCAAACAGGCCCCCCTAGACATCCACATTGCATGAAATAAAGAAGACTCGCCAGAAAACAACTTAACTTTAAGTCTAGGAAACAATGACCAACCTGCATTACCGTCGAATCCCCAACAACAGTAAAGATGTCAATGATATGATCTAAAATCCTGCCAGGAGTAACCTTTGCAACAGAAGATAACAATGAGAATACATGATTGCGTGTTGTTGAATCCTTTGCAGAATTTGCACATTCAACCAACAGATTCACATCAAACTTATTAAGTATGTCATCCTGCAAGGGGAGGATTCACTATCAGATTTTTAAACTAAAAGGTGAATAAATATGTACAAAAGCATTAAGAAAATGTTGGCCTTTCCAAATGGGTATTTCCAATTCCACAAACAGATGAGACATACCTTAACAGGAAGATCAGATGAGAGTGAAGCGATAATATCATCTAGGATTAACAATATCGTCTGTTGAATTTCACACACTGAGTTATTGAAGTTAGAAACGCCAGATGAATCTCCTGTTCCATTTCCATCTTGGACAACAAGCACAGGAAGCCAGTTGCTTTTAAAAAAATATCGAAGAAGCTCAAATAGAGGCTCTATCAGAGAAGCCCTACACATTCAAAGTTTCTATCATGTTAGTCTGAGAATATAAACGAGCAAATAGAGCATGACAGTATAAACAAGATCCCTGATCACTGTATGAGTAAATTTAACAAATTAGCCATCTTAGGCACATCCATTGTCATAAAATTTCTCGTAACAAACCTGCTTTCTATATTTTTCTTCAGTAGCAGAACATCAAGTAGAGAACTAAGAAAAGAAAGTGTGCTTTCCCCATTATTAAACAACTCATGTTGCAGACTAAACTTTTGATGCTTTGTTGGTTTCTTTCTCTTCATCCTTTGGGAACCTTCTTGTGAAAGAATTAAATCAAGAAGCCTGTAAATAGTAGACCAACTAACCTACAACATTCAAAAGCATACTTATAAGCTTCGCATGAAAGGATAAACAGATTAAAACCATAATCCACTATTCAAGAAATATAAAACCATAATCTGCGATGCTATTCAGTTCTTTAATTCCATACAGTATTGCTGGAAGAAAGATGCTGGGAAAATATGATATCCCATAGGAATCAGAACAGACTTGAAAATTAGAAGGAGAAAAAAAGAAAGAAAGAAAGAAGCTTTTGCCAAGAGAGATTCCAAGAGTATTTAAACAAGGAAAGATTAGGAAACTGAAGTTATTAAGTTAAATAAAGACCTCCAAGAATCTTCCACCACGAGAGGCATCCAAGAAGCCTTCACACTAAGAAAGACCTCCAAGATTGGCAAATAGATTTCTCAGTTTCAAAGTCATAGTTATTGGGAATTGGTTTTTAATTAATGGAGTTAGAGCAAAATTTGGAATGGCAAGTTATGACTACCCTATTTCATTGAACTTAGCAAAATACAAGGGCCTATGCCTCTGGCATTGTGATACAAATCTGGCAAACTTCTGCCGTGTTACCTTGGTCTTCCTTTTTTTTATTGGAATGATGGCTAAACATCTATGGGATGTAGTAATTGAAAGAGTTGAAAGGAAGCTTTCAGGGGAAGAGTTGATATGCATCCCTTGGGTAGCTTGATGAAAGTTGTTGTAAGGAGGCATCCTTGTTTCCCGATGATGATCCATCCTCATTTCCCTTGTGTTATGGTCACGATGATGGTCTATCTTTTTTCCTCTGTCAATAAAATTTCAGTTATCCATTGAAAGGACAATATTTAATTTTTCCTTCATTAGTTTGTCTTGTTTGATTTTGCATTGTAACCCAAACAATACGCTTAGCCTTGAGATTGTTTTGGCCCAATTTTAGCCCCTTACAATATGCATTTTTTAGTTGTTTTGAGTCTTAAAGTTTTGGCCTCAAAAGCCTGTGATTTTTACATATTCCATGGCTATACAATAAAAAGGTAGATTTAAGATAACCAAATCATGGTGTCTCGTAAAGGCTGTTATGGGACCACAAAGGCCGTTACATAAAGGTGATAGTGGCGACCATTACATGTTACAGGATCATAACGGCCGTTACGGAAAAAATGACTTGTAATGGCCGTTATAGCCCCCGTAATGTCCCGTTATGCCCCTTGCAAAGGTCATAAGGGCCCCGTAACAGCCCATTATGCCCCCCGTAAAGGCTGTAAGGGCCACGTAACGGTCCATTAACGGGGCTGATACAGGTTTTTTGGATTTTTTTCAATAATAATTAGAAAAAGACTGTAATGGCTGTTACAAGGGGCTTTTACAGCCCGTATGGTAAAGATAACGGTGGTGGCCATTATGGCTACCATTACTCTCACGGAATAACTTGCTCCAAATCCTCTAGTAATGAATCTTATCGTAGAAGAGATGAAGGTGAATCAAGAAGGACAACAGGATGTGAGGATAAAGGAGATCCAACATGAGGCTAACATAAGGATTGGAGCATGGACTTCTAGACAATGACAGGGATATCAAGGATCTAGGAGACCAAGATAATCCCTCCTCAACTTGTTTCCATGTGAAGAGATGAAGGGTTCTGAGCTCATAACTATAGTTGTACAAAGCTGAAGCAAAGTGTCAATAGATTTGGGTGTGGAAGCGAGGAAGCATCGGTTTTAAAAGGTAAGCAAGTATAAAGAGCAAGAAAGTAGGAGTGAGATTAGGAGCCCGAAGCGTGATTTGAAGTGTGAGCAACATCTAGTTAGAAGGCATATGCAACTAAGCTTTTTCTTTTCTTTTTTTTTTTTTTTTCTGAAAGGTAAGAAACACACACACACTACCACACCATGCACGCATGGGTTCTCAAACCCTTGACCTCGGAGATGAGACACACAATGTCTACCACTGAGCCAAGAGAAGAGACCCTATGAAACTAAGCTTGGAATTATAAAGTTCCAAATAGCAATGAAGATGATGGTCATGCTAGAATTCAACTATCAACTACATGCTGAAGAATTCACTGATTAGTGTCTGTCCAAAAAAAAAAATCAACTAGATGGATGTTTTCGAAGCGAAGAAGGTGAATTTTATGGCTCTTAAACTCAGAGGCTACACAACTGTTTGGTGGGACCAAACTCAAGCTCTAAGAGTTTGCCTAAGGAAGTACAAAACTAGCACACAAAATGAATAAGCATATCGAAGGAAAACTTTTATTGTTGCATTACATCAAATCTTGCTTGGGAGATTCCAAAGTCTAAACTAACTTCCGATCTTGACAAACAGAGAAAGGAGGCACCGAAAACAAGGTAATCGATTTCATCTTGGATTAGTCCCTAGTGGCACAGAGCATGAGGGGCACAAGAGCAAGAAATGTTTGTCTCATAATATTAGGAAGAAGATATGGCTTGAAAGGAGCAGAGCATGAGATCCAAGCGCAAGTTCTAAGTGGGAGCGGCACCGTGGTAGAAGAATCCTGCAACTAAGGTCGCGACTCAGTAATATAGGCCCCATTTGGCGCACATCACACAACTATATGAATATTGTTGCCTGGAGAAAATTATTTTATCATGATTGAAGTTATGATAATAAAATAGAAGTTACAATGACAATGGAGATATTGAGTTCAATGTTTGAAATATCAGTATCGTGTTCCGTATCACACCCCTAAGATACGGATACGTATCAGTTATCGAATAGGATATATCGGTTGTATCGCGTAATGTATCATTGTTGTTGGAAACATTGGGGAACTTTGGGAAATTGGCCGAATTTTTCAATGAAACGTCAGTGATTGTTAAAAAAGACATCAACACACACTTATAAATTAAAACATTACAAAAAATAAGTGCACATAATAGGTTTTCTTTGTATAGGGTCCTAATGTATGCGTTGTGTAATTGAATTGATGCAAGTACATTCAAAGTAAGAAGGCGTGTGGAAACACAAGCAATACATTCAAGCAAAAGAAGAATCACTATATCAAGTTAAATACATGTTTGATTTTATGTTTCGACAAAAAGATTGTAACGATTTGTAATAAATTGGGAATTTTTTATTTTCTTTTCAAATTTCCGCAACTTAGCCCATCTCCTCCAAATCTCGAAATCAAAGCTCCCAATTTGCATGAAAAATCATGGATTTGTAACAATTTAACACTAATTTAACATGATTTACAGAAGAAAAAAAAAAAGGATCGAAAATCGAAAATGCTCACCAGATCGAACATGTGGGATATATCCCACTACTTTTGTGTTTGTATCGCACAAGTGGGATACAAGATATATCATGGGATATATCGGCCGATATCGTCGATACTTAAAACACTGATTGAGTTTGGCAGCGATACTATCTATTTCTATAAACATGTATTGGTAATGCAATGGATATATGTTGTTTGGAAAAATGATCACATACATGTGTAAGAGGTGAGTTCCATTTTTAGTTTACGGAACATCCATAGTTGACTCTGCGATGTAGACTGTCTGGATTTTCTGAAAACCGTCACACATGTATTTCTCAGCGCATGTGTATTAATTAAGATAGTCCACCAACCTTTCTTTAGTCCCCTTCCCTTTTCAAAAAATCAGCCTGATCTCTCTCAAGCATGACGAAGGGTAGGGGTGTGCCTACCAAAAAGGTAGGGTGAACAACTCATTTACATAAGATCCACACAGTCCATCAGATGCACCGACCCATGTTTTGACATGATCTGAAAAATAAGACCTATTCAAAACAAAGGTGGGCCAAACACAAATAATGGTAGGTGTATTTAGTTCAATTGTTTCCTATGGTGTGACCCTCCTAATTTTTGGATGGGCTTGATTTTGGGATTCAGGGTAAACAAGAGGTTGCACACCTAATGGACGGTTTAGAACTAATCTAACTTTCCTCCCTCTAAGGACCATGCAACACATGTTAGACCGCACTCTTATGAAAATCGCTGGATTCTGAGTTTATTCTCAAAATCTAGTTATTAGCATAACACAGCAGTTAATGCTAGAAAATATAGGCAGTTAATAGCACTATTGCAATACCAACATTATGAGCATAGAAAATTTAAGCGCCAAAAACAAGATTATCTATCGTAATAACAGTATATTAATGCTAATAGCACTATGATGCGTGCTAACATGGCCATAATGTGCTTATGTAATCGGGATAACTATTCACAGCAAGCAAAACATTTTGATGAAACCTTGTGTTAGTTGACTCTTAAAGATATCAAGTACTTGGTTTTTGTAGCCAAACCCTAGCCCTTTCCCATATTTAGAAGTTTCTAGCTTCTTCAATGTCTTAAAGTTCCAGCATTTATGGGTTTCTTTCATATTTTGTATTCACATTATCAAGTATAAATAGTATTTACCAAACTCTCCAATAAAATCCACTATATGCCCGGGTAGGCTGCCTAGATGTGTGAAATCAACCTCTCAACATGGTTCAGCAATTTATAGCTCATAACATGTGAAATGTGCATGCTTTATGAATGTATAATTTTATTCAAAAAACAACAGAGAGCACAATAAAGAATAAATCAACCTAAAACAGAGAAAAAACATACGCATTGCCAACCAATCTCCAATGGCATTAGCTGAGCAATGCACGTGAAGAAAATTCACAACATGGCGGACCAAATACCAATTGTTTCCTCAAGCAAGTTTGCAACCTGCCAAGACCAAGAATAGGAACCGCTCCTTACCCATCTCAGAACCATGCAGGAATAACCTTCGAAAATGAAGAGTGAAACCACCAAATGAGACGCCAGCTTGACCTACTGCGCTAAATCCACTACTTCAGCATAGTTGGAGTGCCTAACCCCCACCAGAACCAGAAATTCCAGTGGTGTTAATCCCCTATGATTTTTTATTATACCACCAGTACCGGCAAGTCCCGGGTTCCCAAGTGAGCAACCATAGAAATTATGTTTGAATGACTGATCGGAGGGGGCCGTCTGCGATTGAAGGGTTCATCAGACTCCACCCTCCCAAGAGCAAACCATAGCCACTGCCCATTCAAACACCCTATCCATATTCTCTTTGAAATGATCAACACTGAAGACCTTGCCCCTTAAATATCCGTGCATTCCTTTCCAGACAAATGTGCCACACCACTGATTTTGCGACCAAGGTCCACAGGATCTGCCTTGACTGACACCATGCCCTCACCCTCCAACCGGCCAGCAACACTTCAAATCTTCTCAAAATATAATACGAAATGCTGCTGGCATACAGACGATGAATTAGCACGTAATCGAAGTATTATTCCTCCTTGCAAGAACTGATGCATCTGTTTGGAAAAGCGAAGCCCCTTCTCTTCAAATTGTTCAAGGTCAAAATTTTATTTAAGCAAGCTATCCAGCAAAAAGTGCTAACTTTCACGGAAGCCTCTCCATTCCATTTAAGCAAAACCCATCCATAAAAACCAGCAACTAAATGCACATTTGCTATTTATAAATCCAAATAGTAAGATGAAACCAAAACTTTCTATGTTTCCTCACCTTAAAAATAAAAACGAATACATAGACAACTGGGAGAGGGCACACAAATTATCCAGGTCAAAAGAGATCTGAAAAAAAAAAAATTTGAGAAGTTTGAAAAATATTGATTCGAAAAATTTTGAGAATTTTGAAAAGAAAAATGACAAGTTTAAAAAGAAAATTGACAAGTTAGGAACAAAAAATAAAAAATAAAAAATGAGAAGTTAGAAAAAACTGAGAAGCTTGAAAAAAGAATGAGAAGTTTGAGGAAAAAAAATGGGAATTTTCAGAAAATAAAATTTGAGAACTTTGAAAATAAAAATTGAGAACTTTCAAAATAAAAATTGAGAAGTATGAAAATTATTGACAAGTTCGAAAATTTTTGAGAATTTTGAAAAAAAAAATTAAAAAAATTGACTAGTTTGGAACAAAAAAAATGAGAAGTCGGAAAAAACTGAGAAGCTTGAAAAAGGAATGAGAAGTTTGAGAAAAAAATTGGGAATTTCAGAAAAAAAAAAAAAAAAAATTTGAGAAGTTTCAAAAAGATTGAGAACTTTGAAAATAAAAATTGAGAAGTTTGAAGAAAATTGAGAAGTTTGAATTTTTTTTGAGAATTTTGAAAAAAAAATTGAGAAGTTTGAAGAAAAAATTGTGAAATTTGAAAAATAAAAATAAAAAAATTTGAGAAGCTAGAAAGTTTGAAAATAAATTTTGAGTAATTCAAAAAAAAAAAAAAAAAAGTTTGGAAAAAATTGAGAAGTTTGAAAAAATTTTGTGAAATTTGAAAAAAAATTGAGAAGTTTGATTTTTATTTATTTATTTATTATTTATTTTTATTTTTATTTTTTTGAGAAGTTTGAAAGAGTCGAAAAAGCATGCATACTAAGTTTCATCACAACCACATTGGGTCACCCAGCTTTGTTTTTCTTTCACAATTCCCATTAATAAGCTCAGAAATAGTAAACAAGAAAAATCAATTATCAAAATTTAAAAGAGAAAGCAACTATTTAAGCTAAACAGCTCAATCTAGTACAATGAACAATTAAATATTCAAACAACATATGCAAGTTTAACAAAATATAAAATCAAAATAAAGATGAGAAGAACAACATCACGGACAATGAGTATCAATTTCTGAATGTCGGTCCTAATGTCTTTCGACTGGTAAACATTCTTCATGGAAAAACAAACAAAAGTACACATCTTTGGCACAAAAGATAGCACCTATCCATCTACTTGAACGATGTCAACTAAATAAGAAGTCCATATATATATATATATATATATATATATATATATAAAGAGAGAGAGAGAGAGAGAGAGAGATAAGAAAGAAAAAGTGGAAAAGAAAAAGGAACTGCAAATTTCATATGCAAGAGGGAAACTAACATTTATCCGCAAAAGAGCTTCTCTAACTGCATTTTGTATATCACCATTATCGTTGCGGAGCAAAATAACGAGGTTTCGAAACAGTTCATCCTGGAAGAAACAACAGAGAAACCATGTGAAATTCCAACACATTAAAGAGAAATCATGAATATAACTTGAAACATAGCAGCAATTTCAATAGAATAGCATGCATATTGATATCCGTCAACTGCATGGTTGCAGTATGTGTTCTGGATTCATATTGGAAGTAAAATAGATTTAGGTGGATATACCTGAGAACAAAGAAGTCCTCTGTCAATTGTTCCACAATGGCATCTCAAGTGCAATTAGGACTGCACAGCCGCAACAAGAGAACAACCGTGATGTTTGCTCATATGAAAACCTATACCTCCATAAGAGCAAACACTAATTCAAAACGTCACATCAGAAAATTGATATTGCAGTACATGTGATACAAGACAATTAACCACTTGCTCTAAAAGCTCGAACTGATAGAGCATGGCGAATCAATCCCTTTATCTCATAACATAAGCCCCACATCTCATGGGTTAGGACCTTGGCTGAACCCCCCTCGTGGGCCCCAATTCACATTGGTTCCGCTTCACACGAGCCACCCGCCTCACACGGGTCACCCACCCCGAGTGTGCCCCTGCATCCCACAGGCCACCCCACTTGAGCCCGATGTGAAAATGTCCTTGCATTAATAACCCTCGATGAGGAGTCTTAAACACGATACCTCCCGCTCTGATACCACTTTAATATAGGACAATTAACTACTTGATCTAAAAGCTCGAACTAATAGAGCATAGCGAATCAATCCATTTATCTCATAGCCTAGGCCCCCACATTCCATAAGTTAGGACCTCGGCCAAACCCCCCTCATGGGCCCTACTTCACACGAGTTTCGCTTCACGCGAGCCACCCACCTCACATAGGCTGTTGTGCCCCTGCATCCCACCCCACTCAAGCCCGGTGTGAAAATGCCCCTACATAAACGTGTTAATCAAAGCAAATGATACATTGAAAGGGTCACAAAATAGTTCTTGAAATCCATTATAAGAAATGAACTTCAGCACCAAAATATGCACAACACCAATGGAATACTTGCGCAGCCAGATGGATGGGGGATGAATCCCTAAGGTATGGCCCACCAGTCTGAAACTGGTGATCTTTATGCGTTTATTTTTTTTTAGAATTGATAATTTTATTAAGAAAGCAAATGATGGGGACATCTCACGCACATGCACGCCCCCCTATACATGTACGCAAGGAGGAGGAGGGCCCCACCATCAATCTGAATCGACGACGACGTCCAGGGAAGGTCTCCTAGTTAGAGGACCGCGTTTTGGTTCCTTGGAGTGGACCCGATCATCATGTGAATCACACCATAGATTCTCATGATCGGAACCCAATTAATGATCATGCGAAGGATTCTTCTTTTGATTTACTTGGTCAATGATTCATTGCTATAAAAAAAAAAAAAAAAATAGTTTGTATTCCGCTCCTTCCACACACCAAGAAGCACTCCAAAGAATGGCATCTTCCAAAAAATCTCCTGGTGTCCTTTTACCAATCCGCCAAACCAATCCAACAATTGAAACTAGTAATCTACAAACCCCCCGTCCTCAACCAAGCAAACATGAAAACTCAACAACTATTCTTTATTTCAAAGAAAAACTCGTAATGAGAGTCATACATCCCAACTAGCCTTATATGGGCTTGAAACTGAGAAAGAAGCTAGTGTTAGGAGAAACATCCAAACTACCCTTTCCTTAGTTTTTTCCACAATGAAATCAGTAGGAGCATTTAGGACATCATTTCCAAATTATTGGACTAAAAAAATCTCAGAAACACACTAGGAGCATCGAATCTATTATTCATGTGCTCATGTGCCCACAAGTATGATAATGTGAACCCACCATTAGCTATTTTGTGTTTGCCCATTGCTTTGAAGTCAATTAATCAGATGGTGAGGATCATTTCTACCTAGGTCTTTATTCATTTGCCATCCATAGTACAACCCATGGAGGGAAGGTCCTGACTTATACATCAACCTGCTACATATACTGTGTAGAGAATGGCTATTCTGTATTCTGGTTCTTCCTATTCTACCACATCATCTAACTTGTTTTGGTAATTGCATTCTCTCCAAACCTACCATATCATCTCCGTTTTGGTAACTGCAAACATCTCTTTCCAGTCTCCATAGTTGGAAATTCCTATTCAGTCCTCATCTTCCTTCCTCCATCAGAAAAATCATCTCACCAAGAAAATTAAAGATTTCAGGATGAGTCAACGTTGAAAATAGCACAATGGTTGGATGACAACTAGATTGCCCTAACAGTGTAGTTTCTCTAATATGGGCTAACCACAATGGCGCTCACAAAATGGATGACACATGGATAGCCACATGTACATTGATCTACAAACAAGTCCATAATATAGAGCTCAGGGTAATATCAGACAGGTCCCTAAACCTGGTTAGATCCTGGTTCGGGAACTAAAATATGGTACCCAGAACCATTAGCACCCAATCTGACAGGACCAAGGCTGGATCAGGATGGGTATGGGACACGAGGATCAGAACAAAACAGAGCCCTTATTTAATGTTCCCAGAACCGGGCCCTTTAACTCCTCAATTGTAATAAACCTATGAAATAGACTATTAAATAGCACTTGCTTGTAACCAACCTATGTAATAGTCTATTTTGTTGCGCCAGTGGGAGTTTTGTGCTCTCATTGCCTGCCGGCAGCCTGGATATAGGAAGGGGATTGCAGGTTGGTAGCCAGCATCAAACATATGCCATAACTTCCAACATGAATCCAAACAATATGATTTAGTTGAAAGCTCTAAAAGAAGGGGAAGGCCTAAAAGGATGTGGGTGAAGGTTGTAAGAAAAGACTGAATAACCTATGGTCTCACTCAAGTTATGGATCTTGAAAAAGTGGAATGCAAGAAAAAGGATTTATGTAGCCGACCCCAATTAGTTGGGATGAGGCGATGATGATGATGATAAACTGGGGCCATTGACAGCCCTAGTTGTGCATGGTTACACTAAAACCTCAAAAGTATTGATCAAAAGAAATAAACTTTCATAAATAAGGAAACGATATTATGTAAAATTTTATTATAGATACATTACCAGACTAATCTTTCAAAAGAAATATATCAAAATTTACAAGAATAGGAGGTTGAATCAAACTAGGGCTTGGCTTAAGACTCGATCAGGCACCAGGAATCATCGCCGGACTTAGTGGGTCGACCAAGTGAGTCAAAAAACAACTTTAAACATTTATTCTCATGAGCCAACCAGAGAAACGAGGCCAATTCACACTGAACCAGGATGGGTTTGGCTTTCCAACCCCAATCACCTGGTGAAATACCTAGCCTGATTGACTTGACCCAATCCCGGGTTGACCCGGATTGCAAGTTATTGTAGCGTATAATATTACAAGATAAAAGGAGATGATAAATTACCAAAGATAAGGCTTAGGGTCAGTCATATTGAATCATGACTCATATATATATATATATATATATAGATAGTGATCTGGTTGACCCATACCAATCATGACGAATCCATCAGTACAATTGATATTGAACTGCAATGGTGTTTTCAGCAGCGCTCGTGGCGTAGCATAGCGTAGCTAAACTGCTACGTAGCGTATGCAGCTAGCGTAGCTCCCTGGTAGCGTAAGCTACAGGAGCATGTAGCGTGTAGTGCAGACCTGAAATTTCCATTTTTTTTATTCTTCTATGCTAATTCAACACTTATTTTAAAATGGTGGCGACTCATCCCCATCACACATGGCACTATATTAGATCAATCCGGACCATCAAAATTGTGCTCCACATCGTGGATAGAGCAGATAAATCAATCTGGACCATCAAAATTGTAGTTCATATTATGAATTTGTGATGTTTCAATAAATTTAAATAAAAATAAATAAAAAATAAAAAATAAAAAAAGAAAGAGGTCACACTCAGAGATGTCTAAAGGCAAAGAGAAAGAGATTTTGCATGGAAATACGTGGTTGACAATCTAGACTAGCAGTCAAGAACTCATAGGAATTATGCATTTTGTAAATTTTATCATATTTTCTATTATTTTAATTAAATTTTATTTCTATTAAGTATCGTGTAGCTTATGCTACATGCTATAGAGGGCCAAACACTACACTATACGCTATACGCTATTTAAAACACTGATCTGCAGAACTACTGAGAAATGGGTACTTAAAAATAAGAAAAACTTTGATACTCTAACAAAGTGTGATGGATGGCAGTATGGCACACAAGCCAGTGTTCAGGGTATCGTTATCGTTACATGAATCAGTATCATTACATGTATTGATGATCGGGGGTACAGAAATATTTATCAGTATCGTGGATATTATGTCTGAGGGAAACATTGGGAAATGCAAGGAAAACAATCGGTGAAATTTTTCAATGAAACTTCAAGAGATGTTAAAAGACCCATGTTTACACATGTAGAAATCAAAAAAAAAAAAACTATATTTTAAGGTTCCATTTTATAGAGGCCTAACCATGTGTCTTCGAAAAAATCAATATAAAATAAATATATAATATTTGTAGCCAACCAATAGATTGGCCAACACTCATTAATATATAAAATTACCACATTAATTAACAGTGAAAAACACATTTGTCAATATAAAAATGGAAAAAATAGGATCCCTCAATTTTCCAATTAAATGTTAAATTTTTTGCCACAAATCCATGTCAATGAATGAGAATAATGTATAGACATGGATTTCCTTGCAATCCATTCTAACATTTGAAAAAAAAAATGCAGTTTTATGGATTTTTCATCACCTTTGAGTTCTGGCCTATCTTCGTTTCAAGTCGAGATTTCTACCCAAATCCAAACTCTAATTCCATAAAAACCAAGAGTGACTGAAACCACATAAGGAACAAACTTCAAAAAAAAATAAAATAAAATCCTGAAAAAATGGAGATTTTTGAGTTTTTTGAAAATTTTCCACATTTCTGTCAATTTTTGCCTATTTACAGATGTTTCCCTGGTATCAAGGATATTATCACTGGTATTAGGGATGCTATGATTTATGAATAGTATCACCAATACCAAGGAACTTTTATAAGGGATTTGAAAATTTTAACACTTCCAACAATTTCGATATTGTTGACTTGGTGATATTATCGATAATATCGCCAATATTTGGAATGCTGGAAATTGCATATAAGGCACACATGATTCAAATTAAACTGTTCAAATTATGGATCCCATATTAGATGTATTGTGATCCAAAAGATTACATTCATTTGATTATTTGACTATAAGAGTGGTGCAAATTTATTGGACGGTTAAAACTGGAAAATATGAGAAGAAGAAAGAGAATATAAAAGGAGAGGTGGAAGGAAGAAGAGAAGGAGAGGATTTGATATCATCTACCTTAGAATAGCATTTATTTACAATGGTATAGAGAATAGAAAAGAGCATAACAAATATAATTTAATCTACAAGATACAACCATATCTCCTGGATATAATACACTCAAGGACTACAGAATAATATGCTCTTTCACCAATATCATACTGATACTCCTCATGTACACCAGAACAGTATACTCTCTAACAAGATCGAATAAGGCTTTCTAAAACATATTAAGCAGTCATGGCTTAGCCAAACTTCAATGACTAATGACAACAAATCATCAATATTCATAGGAGATCACCTGTATCTCAGTCTTCAAACTATCATACAAGGCACACGTAAGCTTTTGCAAGACATTGACACAAGGCCGTATTATGGCAGGGTCATTGAGAGAAACTCTACCTACCTGAAAAGTGACATTAATCCAAACAGAAATTAGAAAAATAAGAGTTACAGTAGCAAGAGGACAAAACTAATTGACAGTGTACTAAGATCTTAGACCAGCAAAGTGAAAGAAAAAAGAAAAAGAAAAGAAAAAAACAGATTTAGCCACAGTATACTTACTTGCAAAGCTTTAAGCAGATATCCTATGATAACATCTCCATCTTGTGATGAACTCGGCACAGAAGCACAGCTCTAAGCCGGAGTATTTGTAGAAAACAACAAAGCAATTGAATAGAAATGAACATCACTAAAATATTACAGATACAAATAACCAATGGATCAAACAGACAACAACGATTCCAGTATATTCACCTCCAACAGCAAGCATAAGGTCTCAGCTTCAGTATGTGACAATTGTTCACATGATTTATCAAGCCCGAAATGGAACTGATTGCGTCTTTCCAAAAGTTCAGATAACAATAACTTGACTTCTTCTATTTTCAAAATGGCACTGCCCATTCCTTTGAGCAAGGACAGTATTGTAAGCTACAAAACAAATATCAAAATCATTTGCTTTTCATTTCCCAAATTTCTTCTGATGTTCCAGTAGGCAAATGTACTGATGTAAGAGAATCATATGCTTTTTACTTGAGCTAGTGCAGTATGGCAATACCATTCACATGGTATTTACGATGTGAATAAGCACGAAAAAATGGAAAGGTTATTGTTGCCGATGAAAAGAAAGACTTTAAGATTTGAGGCATGACCAAAAAAAAATTAAAAAATTAAAAATGAATAGGTTATTGAGTGCAGACCTTCCCATATGGAGAAAAGTTGATTGAAGATCTCAAAACGAAATGAAATATGGCTTCCTTTGCCTGCTGATCCAACCTGAAATGAGAGAAGGATTTTGATTTATGCCTCCCAACCACGGTAGAGATGCTGAGCAATGTGATACAACAAAGACTTGAACATTCAACCAACTACAACTAGAAGAAACCCTCCCAAAGATATCAAAATTTCTAGGAATGGAGAGACACAAATAGACAGAGGAGATGAACACCTATATGATTGCATCATGTTCCTTGGTGAGGACACAAAGGTTTGGTAGTAGCAACTGATAACAAGGTCAACTTTTGTGGCTAAACAGAGTCAGACAGTCTCAATCTGACATGGAATAAAGCAGCATAGGAATTACATGATGTTGGAGATACTGTGTTTTCTTTTCTTATGGGAAACAAATTTTATTGAAGGAGAGAAAGGAATACAGCTATCTATTAAGATAATAGATAAACACTTCCAATCATAATTCACACGCAAAATCTTTAAAAGTGTGAATTACTTCCTTGAATAGAACATTTGCTAAGGAATTAGCTTCTCTAAAAGCATGCCTTAAGAAAGAAACAGAGGTTGAAGCCAATATCCAAATCTCGTTAATGATAGAACCATGCCTTCCATGGAATGGCACCTTTATCAGAAATCTACACAATTGCATTTGATGAGTCCCTCCATCCCAAAATGTGAAAGGAAATCCCTATCCATTAACCTAATGGATACACAATTCCAATCACAATTTGCAAGCAAAAGCCTCGAAAGTATGAATTCCTTCCTTGGCCAGAACATTTGCCAAGGAATTAGCTTGTCTGGAATCATGCCTTAGAGAAAAAAACAGAGGATGAAGCCAAGGGCCTAATCTCGTCAATGATAGAAGTAGAACTATGCCTTCCATGGAATAACACCATCAGAAATCCACACAATCACATTTGACTGAGTCCCCTTCCGCTGCCAGATGTGCAGAAAAATTATGTCAAAGAGTTTAAGAGCAGCTCTAACAATTTGGACACAAAAAAGCAAGCTTGATTCTACCTTTATCGTCTCTCACCATGCCAATGATTCAAGAAATCCGTGGACCAATCATCAACATTGAACTTCAGATTGGGGGTGCAAGGGTTAAACTCCCTGATATGTGTACGGTCATGTATACAACTGTACACACCAAGCATGTGGTGTTTTCTGAGTATTTTCTGCCTATACACACCATGCTCGGTTTTTTTTTTTTCCAGAGCAAAAGCTGACATACATGGAAAATCAACAAACTCGTGGTCAGATAGGGCCCACTTTGGGTCACCTCTAGTACACATGTGGCTTGAACTTGACCGCATCATGCCAGTTTCTCAAAAGAGATAAGAAAAGGCACCCACAGAACTTCAAAAAGAGAAGATATTTCCCACACCCCGAAGGAAAAGATGATGGACCATCACTTCCTTTTTTTCACTGGGAGAAGCCAAGTTCCCTTTTTTGAAAAGTATTGACGATAACAATCTTATTAGCCATTGATAAATAACAGAACTCTTCTCACTGCAGAGGGGCTAAAGTACCCCAAAACTTGGAAAACGCAAGTCTCGAGAGACTACCAGGTCAAAGAGCCTTCAGAAAATCCAAAGAAGAAAACAACCCTGTGTGCAGGAGAGAGATCCAATCAACAACATTGTTTTCAGAAGTAACGCACCATTGAGAATCCTAGGAGGACCCATCGACATGGGAACCTAATGGTCCGAAAGATTTCCAAAGTTTCCACAACACTTATTACCAAAACTGAAGCAATCATAACAAGGATGTCGCTCGACAAAAGAGAATACATCCTAGGGAAATTATTGGCAAGGTTGTCACACGTCCCATTCACCCATATAGCCTCAAAAAGACAAACTTTTTTTTGGAACAATAAGAAAAAACCTTTTGCCATTCCAAACCTTTAAATTTCACACCCTTGAAAATCACCTGCCCACATACCAGTCAAACTTAGGAAGGGCTTTTCAAAAAAAAAAAGCATTGTCTATCAATGTTTACTGCATTGGTATTGCACATCGTATCGCACCCTTGGGAAACGGATACATATCAGTTATCGCATGGGATATATCGATGATATCGCAGAATTTATCGCACTTTTTGGGAAACATGCGGAAACATTGGGAAAATTGTCGAATTTTTTAAAGAAACTTCAGGAATCGTCAAAAAAACATAGTAATACACAATTTTAATTCATAACATCACAAAAAACAAGTGCACGTAATAGGTTAACTATATATAGGGCAGTGTTTAAATTATTGGCAACAATATCGAATTGACGCCAATATTTTCAGTATTGCCGGCCCGTTGATACCGGAAACCCATTTTTTCATCTGCCTTCTAGATATTGCGAAATGATAGCGATTGTTTTGGTTTTTTCAAAACATCGTCGATAATACAATGTTCCCACCTAACACGGGAGGGAACTATAGCCAACTACCACATTTTTTTCCGATAAAAGGGTGACTTTGCCCACTATTATCGATCATCAAAATCCAACAAGGTGAAAAAAAAAAAAAAAAAAAGGGAAAATGCATGTATTTCTTTCTCATTGTGGATCCACAACTATTCCTCAAAAGGTACGAAATGAACACTAAAAGCTTAGATTTTTCGACGAAATTACTCCGATTATTTTTCTGGAAAGAATTGGAGTTGCAAACCTCCGAACATGATTTTCAGTTAAGGAAATTGGGTTTTTTTCCCCTTACAAAGATAAAATCCATAACAGGGGAGGATTTTTCGGGGAGGAGACGTGGGTTTCTGTTTAGGGGTTTTTTTAAAGGGGATGCGTTCTTGTTTTGGTTTTAAGAGCAGATTAGGTGTTAATCAGCTAACACCTTAGTGGCGTTACCTTTACCGTGTGGGGTCCACCTTGATGAATTTTTTGTATATCCACATCGTCCATCTGTTTTTACAGTTCATCTTATGGCATGATCCGAAATATTAATTAGATCCAAATCTTAGGTTGACATGGACCACACAACTAGAAACAGTGGTGAATGACCATTAAAAATATTTTGTAGGCCACAAGCTTGTCATCAAGCCAATCTATGTATTTACTTCCATCCAGGTCTGGTTGACCTTTTTAATGGGTTGGATGGCAAATAAACGTCAAGTATGGGCCTTAGGAAGTTCTTAGTGAGTGTTCAATCACCATTGTTTCCTATGGTCTGGTCCATCTAAGATTTGGATTTGCTTAATGTTTGGGACCACGTACTAAAATGGGCTGAAAAAACTAATGGATAGTGTGGATATCCAATAAATCATCAAGGTGGGCCCAATGGTAAGGCTAACATCCTGGCGCCAAAGTGTCCCGTATCGGTATCGGTTGGCGTAACGGTGCCCTCCGAAACCGATACGGATACGGGGGCGTAACGGCGATACGGGGGCGTAACGGCCCATAACGGCGCAATTTTTTTTTTTTTGCCAAAAAAATATGAAAAAATATGGATTAAATTCGGAATATTCTAAGCATTCCAAATATGCATTCATTTATAAATTGGAACATGTTTATGATGGTGTAACGGTCCACTCTTTGGTGAGAAGTTGTATCGGACTATCTGATTAATTTTTTAACCAGGTAACTTGAATTTGACTACAAAATTCATATATTTAATTTTTTTAAATATGTAATTTATATACTTAACAACTTGATATCATTTCTCCCCATAGTTCTTTAAAAAAAATGAAATTAAATTCAGGTAGATGGCGTTGCCAATTTGGGGCTGACTTGGAGGACCAATCTATTCTCCAAATCAGCCTCAAATTCATGTCATTTATTGTCATTATCCCACTTATAAATTGGTGGACATTTATTGGATAATGAATCATAAAAAAATAAAATAAATCAAAAGGCCCTATTTTAAAAAATAAAAGCTCACAAATTAACAATTAAAACTATTCAAATAATTTGATTTTGGCATTGTGAGTTAGCAATTGCAGTCCATAATTTAATTGTCAAATTTTAAGTTAATATGTCTCGTGTACAATTTTTTAAAGCTTGAATTAGGAGGGACTCAGATGTAAAGTGCAGCACACGTGTCAAAGTTTTTTGGGCCCCACCCGTGATGAATGTGTTATATCCACACCGTCCATCCATTTTGCCAAACAATTTTAGGGCATGAGCCCAAAAATGAGGCACATCCAAAGCTCAAGTGGATTGCACCATAAAAAACAACAATAATTAAATGTTCACCGTTAAAATTTATTGGGGCTAGAAAAGTTTTAGATCAAGCTAACATGTGTGTTTTCCCTTCATCCACGTCAATGTGACCCAATTAATAGGTTAGATTGATAATAAACATTACAGTGGACTTTAAGAAAATTTTAATGGTGAGCATTCTATAACCACTATTTTCTATGGTGTGGTCCACCTGAGATTTGGATATTATTAATTTTTTGAATCCTGACCTAAAATGACGTGGCAAAATGGATGGACGATATAGATAAAAAATATACATCATAGTGGGGCCCACTCGGATCTGATCAGATATGGAAAATAAACATTACCGTGCGCCCTACAAATTATTTAACCATGAAAATCATTATCTCCGTTGCTATTTTTGGTGTGGTCCAGATGATCTCTGGATATAATTCATTTTTTGGGTGGTGTTCTAAAATGATCTCTGAAAATAGATGAACGGTGTAGATGTAATAAATACATCACTGTGGAGCCCAAATAACTTTGATCTCCTTTGAACCGTTCGTACAACTCGGAGCTCAAGGACTGTCAGCGCTCGTCTTTGCGTGACACGTACCTACAGCAGTAGCAGCTAGCTGCTGCAAATTTAAAAAAAAATGGAGAGAGAGGGAAACGAAAAGAAAAAAAAAAAAGAGGGAAAGAAGAGAAGAAAAAAAGAGGGAAAGGGGGAAAGAAGAGATTGAGAGAGAGAGTGAGAGAGAGAGAGGAAGAAGAAGAAGAGGAAGAGGAAGAAGCCGCAGCACTCAGCAGGGCGCAGCCGCAGCTGCTCGAGAAGAAGAAGAAGAAGAAGAAGAAGAAGAAGAAGAAAGAGAAGAAGAAGAAAAGAAAGGAAAAAAAGGTATGTTTTTTTTTTTTTTTTTGTTTTAGGGCTCCGTAACGGCCGTTACGGTCACAGAATTCCGTAACGGCCGTTTTGACCCCGTATCGCGTAACGGGTCCCACCGTTACCGTTACGTATCGGCCGTTACGGCTGATACGTAACCGATTTGGGATACCTTGCCTGGCGCAGATTGGATACTACCCCTACCAGAACCTAGATAGAGATGGACAATCCTGTTAGGGGCTCTATGGATCCCATCGTGACATATGTGCTTTATCCACGTCGTCCATCCATTTTAACAAAACATTTTTGGGCACGAGCCCAAAAATTAGGTAAATTTAAGGCTCAAGTGGACCACACCATAGGAACCAGTGGGGATTGAACGCCTACTGTTGAAAATGTCTTAGGGGCGACAGAAGTTTCAGATCAAGCTAATATTTATGTTGTCCCTTCGTCCAGGTCCACGAGACCTTATGAACAGTTTGGATGGCAAATAAACATCACGATGTGCCCTATGATATTTTCAACAGTAAGAATTCAATCCGCACTGCTTTTTATGATGTGGCCCACTTGAGCCTTAGATCTGCCTCTTTTTTGGGCTCATGCCCTAAAATGACAAATCAGAATGGATGGATAGTGTGGATAACACATACATTATGGTGGGCCCCACAAAGCCCTTGACATGACCGTCCATCTCTAGCTAGGTCTATTGAGTGTAGTACTCAACCTGCGCCGCTGAAGTAGGTTCTTTAAAGGAAAGGGGATTAGGAGAGACCTCGGATCCACAGAGGTGAGTGAGGCCCTTGACTGTGGGGCTCACAGTGATGTACGTGCCTTAAATCCACACCGTCCAACCTTTCTCTAAGCTCATTTTAGGTCATGTACCAAAAATGAAGCTTGCCCAAATCTTAGGTGGACTACACAGCAAACGGTTGTGATTGAATCCCCACCATTAAAAACTTCATGGAGTCCACTGGAATGTTTATTTACCATCCAACCTCTTGGTAAGGTCACAAAGACCTATATGACGAGACTACACAAATATCATCTTGATCCAAAGATTGTGGCCCACAAGAAGTTTTTAATGGTCAATTATTATTGCTTCTTGTACTATGGTTCATGTGAAATTTGGATCTGCTTCATTTTTTGGATCACTCCTAAAATGAATTTTCAATACAAATGGACAACGTGGATGTCGTCACATACATCAAGATGGGTCCCACAATTTGGGGTCCCACGCACTTCAGTGGATCCGGGGTCTCACCTAATTCATGCTCCCCCCTTAAGTTGACAGAGCACAACTTCGCTACCACCCAGAACCAGTTATAAGGGTGCAACCCTGATCGTGGGGCCTACCTCGATGTGCGTATTGTATATACATGCCGCACATCTATTTTTCGAACTCAATTTAGGGCACAATCCCAAAAATGAAGCAGATGCAAGTTTTGGGTGGACTACACCACAATAAACAATGGTTGTTGAAAGCCCACGATTAAAAACTTCCTAGGGTCCACTGTAATATTTGTTGACCATTTAACTTGTTAACAAGGTCACGCAAACTTGGATGAAAGAAAAAGAAAAACAATTATCAGCTTGACCTAAAACTTTGGTAGCCCACAATAGGTTTACAGTAGTCAATAACCGGTGTTTTTTGTGGTGTGGTCCACCTAAAACTTGTATCTACTTCATTTTTTGGACGAGGACAATGGATCTCGTCCACCATCTAATGTGAGAGCATCAGAGCCCACACATATTTTCGAGCGTCGTTAGAAGAAGAAAGTCAGACGCGCCACGGTTGACACTCTCGCACACAGCTTGTCATCTATGGGCATCATTTCAGAGTAGGAGAGCTCCACCTCCGTCTCACCTTATGCGCATGGGTGATATCACAGGTATGGGCATGGCAACTCGGACATTCGGTCACACTTGTCTAACTATGGATACAGGCAACCGGATAATAGCTCTTCGAGTCATGACCCTTTGACAAGAGGATATGCAGGGAGTCGGGATTAGACTCAAATCTGTTCTCTCAGGATCCTATTCGGCCAATGCCATCGATGTATGTCACGCAGTACCCACGTTTAGGCATACTCATACAGTTCAAGGACGACTACGAGAGGCTAATAAGGGCTCATTTGGCATCTCTACTCTAATCTAATAAAAGTTTTTCAAATAAGAGCTACTTTAATAAGCTCTTTTTATTCTAGCTCTTGTTTTAAATAAGCTCGTTCGATAAAATCAGGTTTTCAAAAAGGAAAAAAAAAAAAAAAGCTCTTATATGAAATAAGCACGTTTGGTAAAACATTCAAATAAGAGCTTTTTCTAAGGGTAATTGATGTCATTTTCAAAGATTAAAACTCCATTACATCAATGTCCCACCACATGGAATCCCATTTGATGCGTGCATCGCGTGGGCGCCCCACCTTTGAAGTTGGTTGTCTATCATGTTGGGCCCACTTTTAATGTCCACCCTCCAAAGTGTGGGGTGCACCTTCTATGTGTATCATCCATCATGTTGGGCTACTTTGGATATGGATCATCCATCATGTGAGACCTTAGATGTAGACCGTCCATTAGGTGGGGCCCACTTAATATGGATTGTCCATCATGAGGAGCCACACTTTGATCTAGGTCATCTATCATGTTTGGTCCACTCCGTCCATTATGTGGGTCACCTTGATGTGGACAATTCATTATGTGCCATTCAATATGGATCATTCATCTTGTGGGTCCACCGTTATGTCAATTGTCCATCACGTGGGTCGTCCATCAGGTGGGACCCACTTAAAGTGGATGGTCCATCATGTTGGGCCACAATTTGATGTGAACCCTGCATTATGTGGGCCCACCTTGATGTGGACCATTCATCATGTGGGGGCACCTTCAATATGGGGCGTTCATCATGCAGGCCCACCTTTGATGTCCATCCATCATGTGGGTCCCACCTTTGATATGGACTGTCCATCGTGTGGGGCCCACATGATGTGGATAGTCCATATGTGGGTCCCACCTTTGTTGTGGACCATCCATCATGTGGAGCCCAACTTTCAATATGGGTTGTTCATCATGTAGGCTCACCTTTGATGTCAACCTTCTATTATGTCGTCCCACCTTCAATGTCCACCATCCATCATGTGGGTCCCACCTTTGATGTGGGTTGTCCATCATGTGGGGCCACACTTGGATGTGGGGCATCCATCATGTGGGGCCCACCTTTGATGTGACCGTGCATCATGTGAGCCCACCTTGATGTGGACCATTCACCATGTGGAGCCCACCTTTACTGTGGGTTGCTCATCATGTGGGTCAACCTTAGAAAGATTCTAAAGAGGAGAGGGTAAGATGGGAATTAGTCAAAAAAATTAAGGCCAAACTTGTCCATAAATTAATTTAAAAAAATGTCTACCCGCTTAAGCCAAATAAGCTCTAAAGGAAAAAGTGAGCTCCCTATCACTTTTTTAAAGAGTTTTTTGGCTAGTTTCTAAAAGAATAAGCTCTAAAATTAGAACTTTACCAAACGGTCTATTTCGAAATTAAGAGCTTATTTTTTAAATATAAGCAAATAAGCTCTTATTAGTAGAGATGCCAAACGGCCCCTAAGAGAGTTCATCAATTAGTACGAGCAGAGAATGACCTAGGAACAATATTGCCAACATGTTGGGCAACAGTACCACGCCCAACGGCAACAGGATCCAAATAATGACTACGAGTCACCTCATCCCTCCATGTGGGGATGAAATATGGCCGGAAATGTGAACTTTTGGATTCATTTACTTTTATGTCTTAATTATTGTATGCTAGATGCATTTGCATTATATAAACTCGTTTTGATTACTATTGGAGGGATTTCTTATAACAGCGCATGCTTTCTAGGCCCAATTAAATGAAAATTTAATATTTAATGTTTTTTTTGTAATTTTTTATTCCTGAATATGCAAATATGTATATTTAGGCATGTCCTGAAGTTTGACTGAAAAAATCTATTGTTTTCCACATGTTTCTCCCTTTTCCCCCACATTTCTAGTTATTGGCGATAACAATATTATATCTTTATCTCTAGGTAGCAAAACTTGTAGCGATACTGACAACTCGAACACTAGTATAAGGTCCTAAGCTATGCATTGTTTGACTGGACTAATGCCAGTACATTCCAAGTCTATTAATATAGTTTATAAATGTAAGAAGACGTATGAAAATACAAGCAATACATTCAAAAGCAAAAGAAGACTTAGAAGACCAGAAATATACTTGTGAATAATGTGTGCTTGTGGCTCAAACTCACATAGAGTTGCACGGTAGCTCAAAATCATCCATAGTTTTTAACATTTATTAATTATTTTTAAATTAAATTATTAATTATATTTTCAAAAAAATATCAAACACCCCTAAATGCTCTAACAAAGCAGTCAATTGATTGCTAATAAAAGAAATTTCAAAAAAAAAAAAAAATCAAATATTTTTTTATTGTTTTTAATTAAAAATAAATTTTTTCTGAAAAAATCTCCAAAACTACATGAATCGGTAGATAAAGCCTCATACATGTTTGATTTCTTGTTTGGGCAGTAAGATTGCAACTAATTTGGGAGACATTGAGGATTTTTCGATTTTCCCCAATTTCCCCCAAATCGGACCACCTACCATCAAATCTCGAAATCGAAAGGTTCATATCCTTTTTTTTTTCCTGTAAAACATGAAGAATCAAGAATTTCTAACATTTTAGCACTGATTTAATATGATTTAAACAAACAAAAAAAAATGATCAAAATGCAAACTAGAGGTATTTAGAAGGCTCGAAAACTTTGTTTTTCTCCCAAAAGATTCAAGAGGATGGACTGAAATCCACCCTAGACGTATTTAGAAAAGGGAAGAAAGAAGGAAAAAGACGAAAAATCAAATTTTTTTGATTTTTTTTCTCAAAACAATGTCGGTTCCTGACGGTATCGAGTCTATCGACGATATCGTTGATACATAGGGAAAAAGCTAAAGAAACAGTAACAATATCTCATGATATATCGCGATATTTGCAGTATCATGCAATATTGTACGATACATTGTGATACATTTAGCAATATCATGGATTTTTTATACTCCAGCAGCATTTCATATGCTGGGCTGCAATACCGATAATATCGCCCGATTTATTGGCCAATATTATCGATACTTCAAACATTGTTTTCTATCCACCACAACCCTTCAGAACCCAACCCATCTCAGCAATGAAATTTCTCTACAGACTCAAGATCCACTTACCACACCACCACCACTAGGAAAGAAGAGCCGAATTCTGTTCTCAGATTCTATCAGTCCCAACTAGCCTTTGATCCAGTGGACTGAACAAACCAGAGGAATCACCCACCAAAGGAAACAAACTTTTCACTATTGAGATGTCGATTGCAGCCAATAGCACATCATAGATAATGCGTGCACATAACACTACAATTTGCATGGTACCATGCAACTTGAGATTCTAACATCCATCAACAGATGATGACACAGAGACACTGTTTTGCATAGTTCCATCCATCCTGAGATTCCACACCATATCATAAAACACAGCTTCATCCACTTTTTAACTTGAAGGGGAAGATAGCACAAAGTAAACTACATGTTTTGAGATATTTCCTAATATCCACATATTAGTTATGCTTCCCAATAACAAGGCACGGATTTTTTTTAAAATTGCACCGTGTTGTTGAGTAAAGAGTACAAACTACATGTTTCTAGTATATTACACAATATCCAAATATTAGTTGTGCTTCTCACATAATAAAGATGCAATTTTTTACAATTCGTGTTGTTGCACATGATGTTGTTGCTACTGTTGTTGGTGTTATTGCCGTTGTGCTACTATCATTATTACCACTATTATCATCATCACCATAATTTCTTTTAGATTTTTTTTCATATGAAACTAAATTATAAGTTTATGGTTTTAAATTATTTGCATAGACTTGTCGCAAATCTGACTTTCAAAAGAACTCACAGTTGTTGAATTCTATTCGAATCTATTAGCTAGTGATGGTGGGAGGCATCCATTGCTAGACAATTGCCTTTTCATCACATTTCGAAAACCAGTTCTAGAAGAAGACATCAAGTGTGTTGTTGAGTCGAGTACAAGGCTCCAGGGCCTGATGGCTTTCCTATTGCATTCTTTCAAGTATTTTGGGGGACGATCAAGAAGGAGGTAGTGACTTCGTTCAAGAGTTTTGTGAAAAGTGTAGGCTTGCTAAAGGTTTGGGAGCCTCTTTCATAGCTTTCAGACTTCCGGACTTTTAGTATAATCGGAGGTCCCTACAAGGTCCCAGCAAAGGTTTTAGCAAATAGATTCAAGTTTGTGCTATCTTTCGTTATATCAGAAAATTGAGGCGGTTTTGTAGTAGATGGGCAAATACTAGATAGTGCATTGCCAGCCCACGAATGCATCAACTCAAGACAAAAGGAAGGTAGAAAAGGTGTAGTATTTAAATTGGATATCAAAAAGGCGTATGATCATGTCAGATGTGGTTTCCTCAAGTATATGTTGAGACGGCTAGGCTGTGGAGGTAAATGGATTAGTTGGATGCATGAATGTGTTTCTTTGGCTTCTTCTTCGATCTTGGTGAGTGGTTCTCCTAAGAGGTACTTCAAAGCCTCACGAGGTCTAAGGCAAAGGGATCCACTTCCCCCCCTATTTATTCATGGTGGTTGCTTAAGCTCTTAGTAGAATGCTATCTAAGGGCCAAGAGGCGGATCTCATTTCTAGCTTTCGTGGGGCTTCAAACAGGGTCAAGCTTTCTCACCTTCTATTTGCGGATGTAGCCGTGATAGAAAACTTGTGGAAGATTTTGGGGTGTGTTTTGAACAAGTATCAGGGCTAAAAATCAATGTCATGAAGAGTGAGATGCTTGGCATTGGGCTCAACAAGGAAGAGTTATATGCCTTTGCGAACATGTCAAATTCGACATGTGTTCCTTTCCATCGACATACTTGGGTCTACCGTTGTAGGTAAACCTCCAAAGCACTTGTAGAGTAGGGTAATAGAAAGATTTGAGTGGAAGCTATCTAGGTGGAAAGGAAGGCACTTGTCCTTGGGGGGGCATATTACACTTATCAAGACGGCCTTATCCAACCTCCCTATATATTTTGTCTTTGTATAAATGCCTATGATCCATTTTGGACAAGTTAGAGAAATTGTGAAGGGATTTTCTATGGCAAGAGGCTTTTGACACCGATTTCATTTGCTCAAGTGAGCAAAAGTTTGCAAGCCAATAGACGAGGGCAATGGTGGTATCAGAGATCTCGAAGCTATGAATGTTGCTCTTCTTGGCAAGTGGCATTGGAGATTTGGAATCGAATAAGGAAAATTATCGAGGGAAGTCATTGCATCCAAGTATGGCATAAAAGAGGGGGGTTGGGAGGTCAAGAAGTCTTCATACTATTGTGCTTCCGGGAATTTGGAAGTCAATAAAGACGGCTGCTCCTTTGGTCAAACCTAGGTTTATCTTTTCCCTAGGTATTGGAAATCAAATCTGTATTAGGGAAGACAGGTGGTGTGGCAATAGGTCATTGGCTTCCTTTGCTTGGCTGGTAGGAAGGAAGAGCATCCTAACTGTCGAGTGTCGACAATCTTCAAGAGCAGGCCATGATTCTTTCCAACATTTGTCTTCTTCATAAGGGAGATGCAAAGTCGATCGACCACTTATTCTTGCATTGCCCATTCGCATGTCAGGTGTGGTCACATTTGCTAAAGGTTATTGGTGTCGATTGGGCGATGCCTCAATCAGTAGACCAAGTGTTTTGGATGTGGCATGACGTCCGGCTTATCAAGGAGAGGCTTGTTCTATGGTGTCTGTCTTTGCTTGCAGCTCTTTGGAACATTCGGGGTGACCGTAACACTCGGTGCTTTTGTAACAAAGCGGGGCCTTGGGAAGAAGTTGTTTGGAAAATTAAGCAGGATGTCTTCGAATGGGCAGCAGGGATCAATCATGTTAAAATTCATATTGCTTTTTCTGTAATGGGTCTGTAGTGCAAGTCCTCGCTAGCTGTTTTTTTTTATATTCTTTGCTGTCTTGTCAGTCGCCGAGCAGCTTCTTAATAAAATGAGCATATTATCCTTCGAAAAAAGAAAAGAAAAGAAAAGAAAGAAATCATGTCCAGCACCAGCAAACTACGTATTGGGGTCATAGTAAATACAGCATTTGACGAATGAACATAAATACGAATGCTTTTAAGATTTAAACAGTGGATGGCATCACAAGGAGAATAACAGCTATATATTGGCAATTTGTTTGGGTCTGATCAGGATTAAAGATTCAACGGCTGCGGAGGCAGAAGCCGTTCTTCAGGCCATCAGGATGGCACTGGAGCTTCAGTTGTTAACAGTGACTGTTGAGTGTGGCTTCAGTTATTCACAGTGAATGGAGGGTGGAGGATTTATTGGAAGAAATAAATGAGCCTTGGGAGCACTATGTGGTCTCCTTCTCTAAGGTTCACAGAGAGGCAAACGGAGGTGCAGGTGGGCACATGAAGAGAGGTGTTGTTAGCTGCGTCTTTCATGTGGAAGTAAGATGTTGATTGCATCGTTGTGTTGGTGTTTTTATATCTGGTTTTCGCTCTCTTCATGTTGCCTAAGGACTGTAATTTGATTGTAGTGTGTTGCTCTTTGCTCTTTCTAATAATATTTTGGCTCATTCATCAAAAACAAAAAACAAAAAAGCAAAAAAGAAAATGAAAAAGGCATTGATAAGTTGAAACACAAATGCAGAAAATGCAAGGACAAGGAGAAGACAACCTCTTATCGATATTTTGAGGCACTAAAAGGCTATGACCAGAAAAACCAAGCACTGATGTCAGAAATGATGGAAGGAAATTCACATCTGAAGAAATTAGCTTCTTCTGGTAAACAATCAACCCCAAAAAATCCGCAAAAGCAGGTGCCAGTACACTATGAGCCAAAAAAGAGTCGTTCCCTGCCATTGAAGTGTATTAGAACATAGCGATACCAACAAGCAAAGATAAACCAAATGGGGCAACTAGAAATGCTGTAACAGAGGAAATACCATTTTTCATGGTAGTAATATCAATATTTTGCATTAGATTGAGAAGGGCTTCAATGCAATTCAGTGCAGACATCCGTATATCCTGGAAAATTAAAAAGACAATGCATCATCCTCTGGAATCAAGCAAAATATAAACTGAATCAATAATAAAAATATATAAATATATGCAATGTTTAATAAAAAGCATATCAAAACAAGTAATGTAAATAAACACCAAACAGCATGCTTTTCCATAATATAATCAAATTTTCAAAAACTATCAAGACTACTACTTACGAAACCCAAGAGTTCAACGCGCAAACCTGGTTCTTGTTAGAAAGTGGAACAAGGAGTGAAGGAAATTCAAGTAGGAGTTGCCTCTGTCTGCTGGTATTGGTACCACCCTTTTTGGATGCAAATGTGGAACACAGAGTCACAAAAGAATGAAGACTCTCCACTTGACTTGAGACAGCAAAATCTACAAGACGAACCCACATTTTTATGTTTAGTAAAATTTGATAAGAAAAAACGTTAGTTGTTTTAAAAGATAAACATAAACATTAGAATCTAAAGACACTGGAAACAGAAGCTAAAACACCAAGCATCAGTCATCAACCACACCACTTAGAAGCAAGGCATATAAACTCAGAAATCAAACTCATGACCACCCAAAACTATCTCATGTGCTGCACTGTTCAAGAAAACATCTCTGATTGGCAGTAAGCTGACTTTCGATTATAAAGAAACTTACATCACTGAGTCGAAAATAAAATCTGAAATAGACGAGAAAGAATCTGTTGCTGATTTTTTAAAAATGCATACCTTGCAGAGAAGTTTCTTTTGATTTCTGTTATAAATTTACTTTTGGGAGTCCCAAGGAACTCGTTGTAGAAATCAATAAATTGTGTTAACCGTCAAACCATTTTTACAGTACTTTTTTTTCTTTTGCGAACCAACACAAATTTTAATAAAGCAGCACTGAGATAGCACAACAACTACAAACCAAGCTGGAAAAAAAAAAAAAAAAACACCGTAGAAAAGCAAAGAGCAATCTTTCAGCCCCTCTATACATAAGGCCCAGCCTACTAAAAACAACAAAAAACCCTGCTATAAACCATTTCTTTTGAACTGATCTCATTTCAAAAACATCTTCCATTCCTCACTCCCCAAATGGCCGACAGGCCAGCCAAAAGGCCAAGTCTCCACAAACCCCTAGAATGCTTCCGCAAGACCACCCCATGCCACGCCAATAGAAGGTCCCCCATCGATCTTGGCATGACCCAATCCATGCCAAATCTTCTTAGAATACCACTCCACACACTGGTTGCAACGGGGCAACGGATAAAGAGATGATTCCTTGACTCCGCACTTGCCATACACATGATACAAACATTTGGGATCACCATTGACCACTTCTAAAAATTATCCACTATTAGGACCTTCTCCTTACGACCATCCAAAAGCCACGATTTTTGTCAGGTGCTCTCTCCTTATCGCCCATCAACAAACCATGAACGACAAAATAAAAAGACCGCCCCGAGAACATACCAGAGTCATCCTTCCCCCAAATCAATTTGTCAATCTCCCCTTGCCAACATAATCCAATGCGATTTAGTAATGCGACAGTCTTCAACCTCATCGTCAAGAAGAGCTCTTCGCCATGGAGGAGACCAAACGACCCGACCCCCATATGAGAAAAACAACACACCACCTTCATATCAGTCCTGAAAAGACAAGCCAAACACGGGAACTCCTCCTACAATAAGCAATCACCAACTCAAAGAGTCCTCCCAAAATTGAATTTTCTCACCATTACCAAGGAAGAAACCGATATTCTCCATAAACTTTGCATTGATAGAAAGCACCCCTTTCCAAATAGACAAAGCTTTATACATAGAAGCAATGCTTTCCGTATCATTATCGCATAATGTATCGCACCCTCTAGATACAAATACATATCAGTTATCGCATGGGCCATATTGGTTGTATTGTGTAACGTATCGTTGTTGTTGGGAAATATGGGGAGACATTGAGAAATTAGTTGAATTTTTCAATGAAACTTCAAAGATTGTTAAAAAAAGACATCGATACACATTTCGAAAGAAAAACATCACAAAAAACAAGTGCACATAATAGGTTTTGTTTGTATGAGGTCCTAATCTATACGTTGTCTAATTGAATTGATGCAAGTACATTCAAAGTTTATTCATATGATTTATAAATATAAGAAGACATGTATGAAAACACAAACAATACATTTAAAAGCAAAAGAAGAAGTAAAAAACTAGAAATATACCTATGAATAATGTGTGGTTGTGGCTCAAAACCACAGAGTAGTGCAGTGGCACAAAATCATCATCTGCATCTCAACGGGGCTAGGCATAATATTATTATTCCACAAACCAATAATACTATGCCCAGGTCATAGAAGAATGATACCAATGAAGATACTCTATAAAATAACGCTAGTACTCATCCTCTCCAACTTGAGAAAATTGGGGAAATTTTAATTTTTGTTTAATTTTCAGCAAATCAGCCTATCTTCCCCCCAAATCTCAAATTTAGACTGTATATGATGATGATTTCATCAAACACTCGTATATACTCTGAAATAGGAGCCAATTGATCCCTAATCGAAGTGGAATTTCGAAAAAAAAATATTTTTTTAACATTTTTTATTAATTTTTAACTAAAAAAATCCCAAAATTACCAAGAATCACTAGATTAGGTTACATATATGTTTGATTTTGTGTTTGGACACAGATTGCAACCAATTTGCAAGAAATTGGGAAATTTCAATTTTTTTCAATTTTCCGTAACTCAACCCATCTCCCCCAAATCTCAAAATCGAAGTTACAAATCCATGATTTTTCATGCAAAACATGAAGAATCATGAATTTGTGAACCATATGACACTGATTAACATGATTTATAATAAATCAATAAAAATGGGTCGAAAAAATATGCTCACCGGATCTAACAAGTGGGATATATCAGCACTACTTTTATGTTTCGTATCGCATAGGTCGGATACAAGATATATCGTGTGATATATTTACCGATATCGTCAAAACTGAAAACATTGCATATAATAAGTCCTAGTACACCATCTACCATCCTGGCAACCGTACTTATTCACCATGACCTCCCTCCATAGCACTTCCTTCTCAACTCCGAAACTCTAAAGCAACTTCCCAAGAAGAGCTAAATTCATCAACTTAAGACCCCTATTGCCCGCCCCTCCATCTTCAAACACCCTGCACACTGTCCCCCAGTTTACAATATGAACCTTTTTTGTCCTCCAAAACGTGCCCCAATAAATCCGATCTCATTTTTTTCCAAACAATCTAGCACCACCTTCAGGCACTTGAAGAGTGGCATGAAGTAATTGATAGATTGGATAAGGCAACTTTAATGAGGGTAATACAACCACCGAGAGACAAGTAACGGCCCTTCCACTTCGCACGTTTCCTTTCAAACCTCTCAATCACCATGCGAATACTCAACTTTCCAATGCAAAGGGGCAAACCAAGGTATGTGAAAGACCTCGCCACACATCCAAAAGTCCTTGCCAACTACTCCAACTCCCCTTTAGATAGCCAAATACCTGACATCTTGATTTTGGTGACATCAACTTTCAAACTTGATACCACGTCAAAGCATCTGATGATTCTTATCATGTCCACTTTTCCAACTTCAACTTCACCCAAAAAAAAAAAAAAAAAAGTGTCATCAGTAAACTGAAGGTGGCTTACCAGAGCTGACAATTTTTTGACATTCAACCCACTATATAAGCTCGTCTCTTGCCCGCAAACCAACATCCTACTCAACGCTTCCGCAATCACGATAAACAGGAAAGGAGAAAGTGGGTCTCCTTGCCTGCCTAATGCCTCTCAAACTACAAAAGAAGCCTTTTGGGGATCCATTAACCAGCATCGAAAATCTGGCTATACTTGCACTATCCCTTATCCACTGCCTCCACTTACTACCACACCCAACCCAACCTGACTAATGGTGTAGTCCAGAAAGCCCCAATCGACATGATCGCAAGCCTTCTTGATATTCAAATTACACACAATACCTTTCACCCACTTCTGTGCCTGGAGTCAATACACTCATAAGCAATAAATGCACTATCCAGCATCTAGCAACCCATCACAAAAGCTCCTTGGTTATATGATATGATAATTCCCAAATCTTGCCTAAATTTGGAAGCTAGCACTTTGGCGAGAATTTTATAAGGCCCACCAATAAGACTAACAGGTCATAAATCCTCAAAACTTTCCGCACATGACACTTTAGGGCTGTAGCTATAAACAAAGCCCCCAATGTCTGTTGAAATCCTCCCTCTTCCAGAAAATTCCACCATAAAGTTCATCACATCACCTTCACAAGATTCCATTAAAAAAAAAAAAAAAAAAAGGGCCATGTGGAAGTCATCTGAACCTGGAGCCTTGTCCCTGCCCATCGAAAACACCAACGTCTTGACTTCTTCCTTTGAAGAAGGAGCCTCAAGGGATGCAGCCTCATCAAACGACAAACTGTTAGAAGGCAGATTGTCGAGTTTAGGCCTTCTCCAATCTTCAACCGACAACAGATCCTTACAGAAACGAACCACTTCCTTGCAAACTTTATCTTTTTCTTCAACCCTTTTTTCCTTCCACAACTACCCTGCTTATCTTGTTACACCTAGCCCTCATACTTGCAATACTATGAAAGAACTTTCTGTTTTGTCTCCCTCCATAAGCCAAGAAGCTCTCGATCGTTGCTTCTATTTTATCTCTTCTTCTTTCAAACGGCCTGAATAATCTTACACCAGTTTCTTCCAGAGACAACTCCTTGCTAAGGACTACAACTTCCACCTTCAAATCAATATCATGTATACTATCCAAAAAAAATTTAGTTTCTCTTACCCTTTTCCAAAAACATCCCTCTTCCATATTTTATTTTTTTCTTTCAGGAGCCTTAACTTCTTGCCCTGTTGGAATCCTACAAAGCCCTCGACATTGACAGATCTCCTCACCTCCCTTTTACAGTAATTCATTCCTTCATTTTAAATTTCTTTTGTTTCGGAACTCGAACAAGATCAAAACTGGTCATGCATTAAGTGATAGACAAGTCCAAATATAAAAGCAAAATTCAAGAACAAAAGGAACACTTTGGAAACCAAAATCAACCCTGCTGCATTGCCTATGCTTTAGCAACAACAAATCTCAAAACCATTGAGAGGCCAAAGGTATGGGCGATAGATAAGCTAAAGATGGGTTTTGTAGTGCTTATTTTTGTATATTCGGGAATTTCTGCTCCCTTGTAGCCTTCATCATAATAATATTTATTCATCGAAAAAAAAAATCAGCACCATAGAACTGACCATGATGTATAGAAATGGATATAAGTTTTATTATGAAATCCTAGTAAAATTGCGAGACATCCTGATTCAACCCAAAACAAAACTGGAATCGGTCCAATGAACCCCAGGATCACCAAACAACCACTTAGATAAAACTAAAGAGAGAAAGGTCATTCCAAAATGGGTTCAAAAAGGGTTCAATACCTCAATTACTCGTGTCAACCAATGTCATAACCAGGTAACATGGACAACCAACAAAAATTTGCCACCACAAATGACTTTGGCAATGCATACACTTGATGTTAACACATGTAGTTCAAGGTACAAAATCAAGCAAAATGCCACAGCCTATTCCTCTATTCAACCTAGAGATTTGTATATATGATTTTAGTGTTCATCCAAATCGAATGTCAAAAATGCCAAAAGAAAGTTGCAGAACACGGTTGATGAAGTCCACAATCAAGGGTGATGATAGTCAAACCTTCTTCAGTAAAAAACTTGGATAGAAACCTAACAAGAGGCATGTCACTCTTTATTGCAAGCAAATGAAGATGTTCCTTGAATATATCCTTTAATGGGGATGTCGCAGAAAAGACAAACAGATCCTGAAGTATACCCAGCCACTCTGCATTTTCAGCCTGCGGAAAGAAGGTTTACAAACTAAGGTGTTTTCACATAATATGCCTTTGGATCCAGCAACGATCTGGATATAGAAAACTAGGAAAAATCATCAAAGATAAACAACAGCATAAACTAAGGGGCAAAGGTGAGTAAACAAACCGAGGTATCCTGCAGAGAAATTGTGGTAAATGATTTAAGCAAGCTCCAATATATGCAAATTAAAATATTTGAATTCAGCACTCCGAAGTTCACATCAAACAGTTTATCCATGACTCCACTGTAAGCCTTTTCCAGATTTTCCATGTTGCACTGCAAACCAGATGACAAAAAAGAAATCAACAGATGAATGGAACCCACGGATCAGCAATCTCAAGATCACAATGTACAAAACCAAATTCAAATCCAGCTCCCAACTAGAAAGTATCATGTAAGGACAAACCTCTTCTCCGAAAACACCACTGCCACTAAACTCCATCTCATGCCACTCATCCTTAAGAACTGGCAATGAAACTTGAAATAGTGTTGAAAAGCTGCTAGCCACTGTTAAGTAGAAGACAATAGAATCAACTCTCTAGGCAATTTAGGGTAACTTTTGATGAAACAAGCAATTATCTGCCATCGCCCATCGTGAAAGACATTTAATAGCATTAGAAGATAGAAAAGGAATTTCCAGTAGACAATAGGTCCCAGATCTGAAGCACCAAGCAACACAAAAATGGGATAGCAACAAGAATTGGACTCATTGAGAATGATCATTCCCTGGCATTAAAGATGGGATGGCAATGCAAACAGCAAGTCTGATTATCTTGCTGATTTTGGAAGAGCATATGCAACCCCACAAAAAACATGTATCCAAGTGAGCCACACCTGTTAGAGGCCAAGGAAATAAAAGTTGATCAAATTATAACTTTAAAGCAGGCTTTTAAAAACTCCACCACAATGGAATTTGCATCTCCCAATTCAAGCATAACGAAGTAGAAAACTGCTTTTTTATTAACTAAATGCCCACCACCCATCTTCCTCACTAGCTAACATGAACGAGCTCACCACTGGTTTTCTACGAACACACACAGATTCATCTTAAACCAACACACTATATAATGCAAGGGCATTTCACACCGGGCTCGAGTGGGGTAGCCTGTGAGATGCGGGGACACACTCGGGGTGGGTGGCCGGTGTGAGGCAGTACCCATGTGATTTAGGGCCCACGAAGGGGGTTCAGCCGAGGTCCTAACCCATGAGATGTGGGGCCTGGGCTATGAGATAAAGGGATTGATTCACCATGCTCTAACAATTCAAGCTTTTAGAGCAAGTGGTTAATTGTCCTACATTAAATTGGTATCAGAGTGGGAGGTCTCGTGTTCGAGACTCCTCACCGGGGGCGATTAATGCAGGGGCATTTTCACACCAGGCTTGAGTGGGGTTGCCTATGGGATGCAGGGGCACACTCGGGGTAGGTGGTACCCATGTTATTTGGGGCCCACGAAGGAGGTCTCGTGTTCGAGACTCCTCACTGGGTGTGATTAATGCAGGTGGGCAGCCCGTGTGAGGCGGTACCCATGTGATTTGAGGCCCACGAGGGAGTCCTAACCCATAAGATGTGGGGCCTGGGCTATGAGATAAAGGAATTGATTCGCCATGCTCTAATAGTTCGAGCTTTTGGAGCAAGTGGTTAATTGTCCTGCATCACTATATAGGAACAGATAATAAGACCATTTCAAATTATCTCTAAATGCTTGACCCCCATCCACATCTAGCCACAACAAGAGCATAACTCGAAAATTTCTACGGACAAGTACACGAGTGCACTTTCACGTGTAATTTTGCCAATATATTTTTTATATTAATACAAGCAGTGTTCGTAATATCGATACTATCAGCCAATATTATCGTTATCAAGAGCCAGCGATACGAAACCCCTCAGAAGCCCTCGGAAATTAAAAGAAAATCCCGAAATTCATTGTATCGTGAGATATATCACAAGATATCGCATAATATCGTCAAATGTGGCTGACATTGACGATGCATCGCACGATATTAGAAATTTCGTCTTCCCATCCAGAAATTCCAAAAATATAGAAAAAAAAAAAAAAATTCTCTTACATTTGAGTCCCTTTCGACTGGATTTGGTGGGCCACGGTCAAAATCGCCGGATCAGGTAAGAAAAACCCTAATCCCGCTTTTTTTTTCTTTGAGGATACTTGTTTTGGAAGGGAACCGAATTTTCGCTGGGAATTACTGGGATTTGAGTTAGGATTTGAAAAAATGTGGAATTTTGGGATAGATTTTTAGTAATTTTGGGTATGGAACTACAGATTTCCAGCGAGGATTTCGGTTCGCGGTTGCGGACTTCGGACTGCCTTTAACGGAGAAGTCTCTCTCTCTCTCTCTCTCTCTCTCTCTCTCTCTCTCTCTCACAAATTAGGGAGCGGATTAGGTGTTAAGCGGGTAACAGCTTATCGGGTGTTAACCTTACCGTGTGGGGCGCATCTTGACGAGTGTGGTTCAAATCCACACCACTCATCTGTTTTTTCATATCATTCGAGGACTCTGTGCCAAAACTCAAGTAGATCCAAATCTTAGGTGGACCATACCACTAGACAAAATGGTGAATGACCATTAAAAGAATTTTGTAGGCCAAAACAGCTTTGGGTCAAGCTAATATTTGTATTTTTCTTTCATCGAGTACTGTTTGACCTTTTTTGTTTTTTTTTTTCAAGGCAACGAAGAAAATTCATTAAGAGAAAAAAGCATACAAAGAGGACTGCTGAGATAGCAGGCACAAGGCAAAACTAGAAGCCTAAGAAAACAAGATTATAATCTTTTAAACCCATAACATTCGTCACCCATTCAAAGATCAAATATTTAGCATTAGAGCCCACAGATTTAGTTGTCGCCTGCAATCGTTAAAAACTCGATCATTCCTTTCTATCCAGACAGCCCACCAAATAGCAATAATCACCATTCTCCAGATTTTGGTTTTCACTTTGCCGAGTTTGTGACCCTACCAAACTGCGAGCAATGACGCTGTAGAATTTGGGGTGCAGCCAATAAAGTTGAATCTAGGCCAGAAGTCCCACAAAATACAATTTATAAAAGGACAATGGACCAAAAGGTGGTCAACTGTCTCTTCACTGCGCATACAGCAGCGACATAGATTAACGATCTGCATCCCACGCTTCCTGAGGTTATCGATTGTAAGGATCCGGTTCATGACTACAAGCCAGCCAAAGCATATGAACTTGAGGGGAGCTGTGTATTTCCAAATGAATGAACTGATCTGCGTTTGGGAGGTAGGGGTGGGGAACATTGCCGCGTATAACGATTTGACTGAAAAATTGTCAGACCTATGACGATTCCAGATCAGCTTGTCAGGAGAGGAAGTAACCAAAGATATAGAAGAGAGGCTTTGTAGCAACTCCACATATTCATCCACCTCCCAATCCCACAGATTTCTAATACAATTGATTTCCCAGCCCCCACCGGTTTCCGAATAAGAGTAGTTACTGGCTATCATACTCTCTTTGTCGGCAGCAATACTATAAATTCCCGGAAATCTGCTTCTCAAGATATTATCGCCCAGCCACTGATCATCCCAGAACTGGATTCTCGTTCCACTCCCCAGAAGGAAACCTGTATGTGACAGCACCTTGGCTTTATGGCGAAGGATACCTTTCCAGACGAAGGAAGCTCTGTAGGAGGAGGTGTCACTAATCCACCATCTGCCTCCAGAGGAGCCATATTTCCCTTTGACGATGATGTTCCACATAGCTTCAGATTCGTTGCCCAGACACCAGATCCACTTGCCTAGAAGAGCCGCATTCATGATCTTAAGATTTTTATTGTTAGCACCCCCATTCCTGAAATGAGAGCACACTTCCTTCCAGTCCATTAAATGGAATTTCCTATGGTTATTACACCAGAGAAAATTCCTTCTGAGCGCATCAATACGATTCAAGACCACAGGCGGACATCTGAAGAGAGACATATAATAAAGAGGTAGATTGGATAGCGCTACTTTAATTAACGTGATTCTTCCTCCTAACGACAGATATCGACATTGCCACATAGCAAGTTTCTTTTGAGTGTTGGCGATTATTTTTTCCCACATCACCATGGGGGGGGGGGGGGGACCAAAAGTAAGGGGAAGGCCGACGAATGTGGTGGGAAACGAAGCCAAAGAACATCCCAAAATATCAGCATACTCCGCTAAGACCTGATCCGAAATATTCTTACCGTGCAGCGTAGATTTAGCCATGTTAATTTTAAGGCCCGAGACAGCCTCAAAACAGCGCAGGGTCGTATGAAGGTTGTGAACAGAAGGTTGGTCAGCTTCGATCATAATGAGGGTATCGTCAGCGAATTGAATGTGAGAAATAGGAGAGACCACATCCGCGACGAAAGAACCTCTAAACAGCCCAGCATCCTGCCCGCGAAGATTCATTTGAGATAAAGCTTCTCCAATCAAAAGGAACAGAAGGGGGGAGAGAGGATCCCCTTGGCGCAGACCTCTAGAGCCAAGGAAGAAGCCGAAAGGAGTACCATTTAAGAGGATTGAATAATGCGCTGACTCCACACACGAACTGATCCATCTGTGCCATCTATCCCCAAATCCCATACGCATCATCATGTACTGAAGGAAATCCCAATCGACATGGTCATATGCCTTTTCGATATCCAGCTTGTAGAATATAATTTTTCTTCCTGATCTGTGAGAGGAATGCAGACATTCGTTGGCAATTAGAGCCCCATCAATAATCTGTCTCCCTTTTATGAATGCATTTTGATTTTTTGAAATGAGGCTCCCCATAACGGCAGAAAGTCTTGAAGACAGGATTCTAGCTAGGATTTTGTAGGCACCGCCAACAAGGCTGATGGACCTGTGGTCAGAAAGCGAGGATGCACCTGAAACTTTAGGGATCATAGTGATAAAGGAAGCACCTAAACTCTTGGAGAGCTTCCCCCTCTCGTGGAACTCACGAAGAAAATCCATGATGTCTGATTGAAGCATGTCCCAAAAGTGCTGGAAAAAAAAAAATCATAGTGAAACCATCTGGGCCTGGAGCTTTGTCTCCTGCTAAAGCAAAAACAGCTGCTTTAGCTTCTTCAGCAGAGAAGGGAGCCTCCAACAATTCGGAATCCGATCTTTGCATAACAGAGAAGGCAATCTCGTCGAGCCGAGGTCTAGACCATCCGTCGGTTGAGAGAATGGACCGAAAATGATCAATCGCACATACCGCTATCTCGTCTTTTTCTTTTATTAACCTATCTTCCACCATGATGGTGTGGATGGCTTTGCCACGAGCTCTGAAGTTGGCTATTTTATGGAAATATTTGGTATTTCTATCGCCTTCTTTGAGCCACTTCCAATTAACTTCATCTTCCAAAGCACGGGCAGATAAGTACTGAATAATTTGGATACGTCTGGACAATGATTCGATCGGCATCTTGTCTCCCTCATATGAAATATCGATTTGCTGAAGTTCAGCCAGTCTCTTTCTCTCTTTTGTTGAACTCTTTTTCCTTCCAGTCCTTGATTTTTTCTTTGAGGGGTCTAAGTTTACACGACAGTCTATGGCCAGCAAACCCATCAATCTGAAAGGAACTCCACTAATCTACCACTTTTTCCTGAAAGCCTTCAACATGCATCCACGTTGGGTTAAATTTAAAAGGCTTAGGGCCCCAGTTAACTTCTTCCATAGATAGCATAATCGGGCAGTGATCCGAAGTAGTTCTGGGGAGTGCGACCTGATAAATCGAAGGAAAAGCCTCCAGCCAATCTGCAGAAAGCAGAAACCTATCTAATCGCGATAGAATTGGGGAGACATGCGGCAATTGGACTAGGTAAAAGAGGCGCCTGACATCGGAAGATCGATGAGCTCCTGCTCTTGGATCCAATCAGAGAATTGGATCATAGCGGACGAAATTCTCCGCAGCCGAGAATGTTCTTCAGAGAAACGAATGACGTTGAAGTCTTCGACGAAACAGGTAGAACCTGGAAAGGATTGTCTAAAGGCAATCAGTTCATTTTAGAAGGAAGACCTGAGAGAATCATCGTTAGGACCATAAACCACAATAACTTTACAACGGAAATTAGATGACTTAGCTTGGAGAGTGACTGAGACAGAGAAGATTCCGATGAGAGAAGATTGCAGCCCCCAATGGGAGGATTTCCAAGCTACCAGGATACCACCCGACGAGCTGATAGCGTCTAGCGTAACGTGATTTATTTCGGAGGCTCTCCAAATCGATTTCATCAGTTTGTCTGAGAACCGAGGCACTTTAGTTTCCTGAAGGCAGACAATATTGGGCTTCTTTCTGCCAATGGATTCCTTTATCAGCCCCCTCTTTTGAAAGGAACCCATCCCCCTCACATTCCAGGAGAAAATAATCATTGGGGAACATAGCTGCCCCGGGCTCCCTTTCGACCTCGACGACTCCTCGAAGAAGGCGATGGTGTTGGACTTAGTTGGAGGCGAAGCAATTCTCTATTGGAAGGCCGCTGGACAAGTTTTGAAGGAGATTTGGAAGGAGGAAGAGGTCTACCTCAAGTTTCGATGAACTGGAATAAACTGGTATAGTCTTCAGGTTTGTTTCCAAAGGATAAACTGAGGGCTCTCCCAACATGTCCGATCGCGTCTTTAATCCACTTTTTATTCTGGATTTCTTCAAATATGTCCTCTCTGTTCTTCCCTTCCGAACTAGACGCAGAGAGGGAATCCTTCCGTGGAGAAGAAGAACAGGTACCAACGTTTTGCTGCTATAAGAGACAATAAACCTGCAGAGGTTCCGCGTCTAACACCTCACTGGAGAAATTCTCCTGGAACAGTGTCAGAGGACCCGTATCGGTCCAGTCTGAGATGTGAAGAGGGGTATGAGCTGGGGACACAGGGCTGGAAGGCTGACTCTCAGAGAGCAAGCTATCAGATTCGGCCCCCTCTGAAGAGGCATCGCCCCATTTCTGCGACCAAAGGAGGGGAAGGACGGACTTAGTTGGGGCAGATTCGGTGAGGTTAAATAGGCCCCAACGTCCGGATGGGAGGGTGATACGGGTCAAACCCGGACCTGCTTCAAGAGACCCGAGAGCTTTAAGTAGAGAGGAAGATCGACTGTCCACGTGGATGGGTAGGATGGGCTCTTTGGCGTTAACTGCGAGCACATGGTGAGAAGTGGGAGGCACGTCGCCTTCATTAATGGTGGCAGACGATCGAAGCATATGTGGCGACTCCAGGGTCCTCAGCAGCAGTTGGCTTGTGTCCTTTCGAGCTTTTGACGCAGAGGTTGAGACACATGTAGCGCTCTCGATACCGGTCGATCCCTTGGCGGCGAAGCGAAAGATTTCGTCAAGCGCTTTAGGCGGTGGAGCTTCAGTAAAGCATACATGTCTCAGTCTGACGACCAGAGAATAGACGTTGATGACTCGCTTCGATGTAACCCGCTTGAAGATCATCCGGTGGTCCGCGGGAGGAGGGGAGAAGGATACCTTCGTCGAACATAGAGTCTCTCCAACTCCAAACTTCTCCCCATCGAGCTGGAAACTCCCCCGGAGTCTCCCGCTGAACAGGAAGAGAGATAGTGCGATTGTCCACCTTTACCTTCACAGCCTCAGGCAATGGAAATCCTTTCTTCCTCCTGATCCGAGCTCTGATGACTCCAAGTTCTATTCCCAATTTCGTATTAGCGTCCAGGTCCAAGAGAAAACCCAGTGATGAGGCAGCCACGATTAAAAATTCATCAAACCAACATTCCATTGGAATATCCCAAATGAGAACCCATATATTCTCTTTGCCAAAGATGGAGAATTCTTCCCATGACAGGACTTTGATCACTGGACTAAAAGTAAAAACAATATTATCCGACAAATCGGGGTGAAGACACTCCCCCGCCCTGACCCAGAGGAGGTTATGGCCCTGTGGTTTGAAATCAGACAGACCAAACTTAATCCCAGAATTAAGGAGAATCGAATCCCTGACGGACGCGATTGTAGCTCCTTTAGTAATTAGGACAATTGACTTAGCTAGAGCAGCGCTATTTTTTTCAAAAATGTCCTGATCAACGGAAACAGTAGGATCGGGGTCGGCTTCGGAGGTTCCGTTTCGGGAGAGAGGGCTCTGCTTATCGATTATCTCCATCGCGCCCCCCCCCCCCCCCCCGTTGGGGTCATCAGGCGTATGAGAGAGAGAAAGCAAAAGCACCAAGGAGCAGAGCTTCTTTGAAAGGAGTTGATGACTTCTTAGGAACCTCAGGAACAAAACGATAAACCGACACAGGTTTAGCAGCAGGATCGATGGAGGTAGAAGTAGCCTGTTTAAGAGGTCGATGTTTACCCGATAGGGACTCTGGACCATACCGAGCTCGTTGCACTAGAATCTTCTTTCCTCCAAAGCTCAACCCATGGATCATACTAACCGCTCTCGCCAACTCTGCCTCACTCCCCATGCGGATTAGAGCGAAACTACGATACTCCCCGCTCTCTTTATCTCTGGGCATGATCACCTCCATCACAGCACCCGCTCGACCAAAGATCTTTTCGAGGTTAAGGGGATACCACCCCTGAGGATATCCTTTGACAAATAATGTCGGATAGGAGAAATACTTTGAACACCCCTGAGAAACCAGATCCCTAACATGCTTTTTTTAATTAACTGTCACCCATTCTCCTTCTACGCTGCGATGAGAACTAGAGAATTCCTCTGCTATGGTCTTCCCTCAGCTATGGATTTCCGCGGCTATGGACTTCCCTTTCTCGGCTATGGACTTCCCTTTTTTAATTGAACTGTCACCCATTCTCATCGAGTATTGTTTGACCTTATAAACGGGTTGGATGATAAATAAACATTATTGATATCCTTAAAATAGGCCTTGGAAAGTTTTTAATGGTAAGCATTCAATCATCACTATTTCACGTGGTGTGGTCCACGTGAGATTTGGATGTGCTTAATGTTTAGGACCAAGTCATAAAATGGGCTGTAAAAAGGAATGGATGGAGTGGATTCACAACATATCATCATGGTGGGCCCTACAATAAGGGAGACACCCCCTAAGCTATTACCTGTGACACCTGATCCGCTCCTGAGAGTGAGTTTGGTGTGACTCGATTGCACTAAAGTTGGTACGGCCCTTCCAGTGGGACCCACCTTCATGTATATATTGTATATACATTCTGTCCGTCCATTTTTAAAGATCATTTTAGGTCCTGAGACAAATCCGAAGCTCAAGTAGTCCCCACAGCAAGAAATAGTGGGGATTGAACTCCTACCTTTAAAAACTTCATGGGGCCACAAAAGTTTTAGATCAAGCTGATATTTTCATTTTCCTTCTTCCATATCTAACTGAACTTATGAACAGGTTGGATCTCAAATAAATATCATGGTGAGCCCCTAGAAATGGTTTTAAGTTTAAACAATAGGTATCACTGTCCCCATTGTTTTTTTGCGGTGGGATCCACTTGAGCTCTAGATCAACGTCATTATTTGGATCATGCACTAAAATGATCTCTCCAAATAAATGGATGGCATGGATACAACACAAACATCATGGTGGGGCCCATAGTAAGGGTCCCACTCACATTCCATGTTCCATTTTGTGCGTGGATTGGGTACTACCCCCACTAAGACGAGCGTGACTTCAGTGGAACCCCCAATTCACCAGGGTGGGTGGGATCACTGACCGTAAGACCCACCTTGATATATGTTCCTTATATCCACACCATCCATCGGTTTTGAAAATTTGTTTTATGGCATGATCCAAAAAAAATGAAGCAGATCCAAATCTCAAGTGGGACATAATAAAAGAAACAATGGTATTCGATCATTGAAAACTTCTCATGGGCCACAAAAGTTTTGGATCAAGCTGATATTTTTTGTGGTCTCTTCATCCAAGTCTTTGTGACATTATCAACAGGTTGGATGGAAAATAAACATTATGTTGCCCCCATGAAGTTTTTAATGGTGAGGATTTAATCACCACCGTTTCAAGTGGAATGGTCCACCTAAGACCATGGACTTGCTTCATTTTTGGAATCAAGCCCTAAAATGAGCCATAAAAAATGTATGGTCGGTGTGGATGTAATACACATACATCAAAGTGGACCCCTACAATTAGGAATCCACCAATCTCTATTAAATAGTCTGTTGGATAGCAAATAAAAATTCCTTTGGATACGGGTTGCCTACTGACAGCGCATAGCTTAGGATCCTGCCAGTGCATAGCTTAGGACCCTTTACAAAGCAAACCTATTATATACGCTTCTTTTTTGAGATTTTATAATTTAAAAGTGTGTATTAAGGTCTTTTTTAATAATCCTTGAAATTTCATTGAAAAATTCAACAATTTTCCCAATGTTTCCCCATGTTTCCCAAAAAGTGCAATAAATTACGCGATACAAACGATATATCTCGTGCGATAACCGATGCGTATTTGTATCCCAAGGGTGTAATACATGGTTCAATACTGATATTTCGAACATTGAATACACGTTATGCACACACACTTGTACTCACTTTTACATCGTAACGAACTTCGGGCCCTTGGATACCCTACTATACTTAAGCGTTCATCAACCCAACCGTCCAAACACTATTTATCGTTAGATAAAGATATCTAATTGTCCACTTCAATTTTAGATCACCCAATCATAGTAAACTCGTACACACATCCAATCATGAATCGGATCCGTTCATCTTGTTCGACACCCATGTATATGCTTAACCTACCGTCGAGATCACAATTTAGAGACCCTGCTTTCATGTACATACATATGTATATACTTCTATGTATCCCGAGCCCATATATCATAACCCACCTGAAAATTCATCAATCCAATCATCGAGATAACCCTCCATGGACAAATTAAGCTATCCAACCGTTCAATTTCAATTCGGACCCTTACATCATCATTAAATAGACAATGGACGAGAATTAAGCCATTTATACCTGATCATCGACGAATCTGAACTTTAAATCATGATCTTGATACACTTAGGAGTGTTTTACACCGTTAAAATCAAATCTCAATTGTAACATATACACCATTGAACGTCTAAAGTTTTCCAATGTATATATGTTCATACCCGATACTGAACCTCAAAAAACCTATTTTTAGGAACCCGATCGCAATGAAATTTCAAGCAATGTTTAGTTAGTCCAATTAAGTTATATATTATCAATTTAGGGACCTAATTCACAAGATCCATCGCCCAACAGATTTCACATCATACCGTCCTGAAAACTAGACAACAAGTACTGTTGCGATCCTCAGACAATCCCCGACGAATCTATCAGTGCACACCTCGCATCGAGACGCATCTGAACCTATTCCTGGAGTTCCCCAGTCCACCAGGAAGAATCCTATGCATCCACCAATTTCTAGAACTAAAAAGGAACTGATAATCGCACAGACACCCTACATCGTGCACCCTCCACCCGATAGATCGAAATATAACCATCCATTCGAGAGACTGTCTGTACATCTACACCTAGACACACCTACGAACCCCATAGATCCTCAATCTGTGATTCTGAAGGTGATCCGACTGTTAAATCTCAAGATCAAGCCCTTAAAGCCATCCGATCACAAATAATTGATTGAAAACGTCTTTCGACGATTCAAATTTAACGTTGGTGGGCCACCAAATATCATAACGTAAAAATGATTTATAGCCTAATTCTCAACCATGTACAGGTGCAAACTAGGGCCAAAAAACAATGCACACGTGCATGCATACGCACGAATAGGAGATTGTTTCTGCCCAACGCATGAAAGTCATGTTCGTTTGAAAGCTCTCCCAATCTATCCAAAGAATTAACCAACTATGATCGCCCAGGGGGCCACCTCTAGCAAAGTTTCAACAGATCTTCACTGTCTGTTGGATAGATCTTAGCCATCCAAACTCGTTGCGAACAAAGAATCCAGCCAAATCTTCTGAAATCTTCTGTTCTTCTTGAATTGGTTGCAACAATGCTTCTACGAAACAAAAACATTGTAAACGGAATCCTAACCATCCAAATCTTCACCAAACACGTCATAAAATCCCGAAGGGATTCCAATAACTCATCAGTGTCGAAGAAAAATTGTGTTTCTTGTCGTCTTTCATGGCAACTTGCAGTAATGAGTCAAGTAGTTCGAACATGTGAACCACCAACTGAACGGCCCAAAAACCTCAAAACCACTTGCCCACAAGTTTCATGAGGTGAATCTAGACCATCTAGGAGATTTGGAAGATTAGGAAACCCATCATGCAAGAAGTTATCATTAACGGACATATTCATCTCCACTGCGAACACATCACCGTAAAACCGTTCTTGCCTTCGATTTTCAAATCCAATTCAATCGTGGTGGGGCCCACATGATTAGTAACCAATCACTTAGTCCAATCAAGATCCATCCAAGTGTTTCGAACGATCGAGAGCAACTCGCTAGTATCCTTGTGCGTTAGCTCTACGCGACTCGATGGTGAGTTTTACTTCAAATAGATTTTCAACCAAGTTTTGGAACCCTCAAGAGAGACTTGGGGAGGTCTATAAGAGCAGGTTCACTCCCCCAAAGAGAAATTGCAGTTGAGAGAGCTTAAGAGAGAGAAATCAGTTTGAACCTTGACTCGCTGAAAGGCTCAAAACGAGTCATTAACTTGTTGAAAACAGGCACTACTAAGTCCAGAGCTTTCGTTGGACAGGGAGAAAGGAGAGAAAAAGAAAAGAAAGATGAGAATAAGAGGGACCCAGTTGAGTCGACTCGGACAAGTTAGCTCGCTAAATTTGAGAAATTTGAGGCTGAGTTTTGGTCCAATGATGCAGGAAACCCAACCACCGGGGCTGAATATACAAATGCAGGAATTGAGCATTGAGTTCACATCGTGTTGGAACAAAGTTGCAACTGACTCACAACTGAGTCAAGTTGAGTCGAACCGAGTCGAGCTTAATTCGAGTCATGTTTATAATTTTGTTTCCTAAAGAGCGATAATGTCAACCTTCGAATTTCTACAAACTTTCTTAATTTGAGCCATTTTGGTCTTGTCCCCCAGACCATGCACATTCCAGGATAAGATAATCATTGTCCACCTGCTTTACCCAATCTCGCCCTTTTCCCTCCAAGAGGATCTAACCATGGAATATTAGTTGATGGAGCATTCAAGACTCAAAAGTTCCCTCCACCCCCTAGGAGTTTTCTTGGCCTTGAGTTGTCGAACTTCCTAAAGGCACTGAGAGGCCCTGGCTTGAACGAATTCAAAAAATGCATGCACGTCTTCATTTACAACACCGTAAGACATCCTCACTAGCCCCCCTACCCTTTTCTAGACATCCTTTGCCCACATCTAATGTTCTACCAAGAATATCCCAATCTTCATGGTTGTTTCCTGACCAAACGAAGTTGTAAGAGAATCAGGGAGAGCCAGGTTTACCTGCATTTTCTCCGCACATAAGAGGGGTGACGTCTAATTGTTCCTCAAACAACTCAGCATCAGCCGCCTCACTAGCTAAAGCAAGATTTCCTTCTGCTGAGAGATCATCTCCCTCTAAAAAAGCCCGACTATCTTTGTCGCACTCTGTGATCATACGCCGATCATCAGCTAGGGAAATCAACAGGTCATCCCTGCTCCCATGCACCAGCGATGGATCCAAGGAGACCTTGAACACCATCACGCTCCTCACACAAACCTCCTGCGTCACTTAAAGGAGTTTTCGAAAGACTCTCGCACATTACGCACTTAGGCGACCATGCGAGAGAAATAAGAACATGCTCACATGCCAAGGAGGCGACTAAAGGTAGCGGCCCTGGGTCCTCAATCGCACATGCTTCACTACTCAGTCGTTAATCATCAATTGACGTGTCGGCTTACGATATGCTAGATGCCTCAGGATCTGGATCAGAACGAAGCAGGGCTTCGGAGGGGGGATTGTCGCAAAACGTGTCCGAACCTGGATTCCAAGCTATCCTAATACCAGCAAGATCCAAGCTTGGATTTGGCGCCACCATTAAACTTGACATAATGTTCAGCTCGGGCGAGAGGAAGCGTTGTTAGGTGCTCCCGTAGGATACAAATCACCACACGTCGCATTACCAGAGTTGGATCTTCCGCCTACCTCATTTCCTCGAACCAAATTAACACACGGGGCTTCCAAACTCAGTGCACCTGAGGAGCATGGCATCAGTACACCTTCGACGGCAACTCTTCCATGGCCATCAAACTGCGAGATCATCTCCCTCATCCTCCAGAGATCACCCCACTTGGGCAACTCCTCATATTTCTCCTCCCTCTGTATGAGCAATGTTGAACCTCCTTTCACCCACAAGGCATATATAAAGCTTGGGATAACAGTTCCCTTCCTCTGTCGAATCTAAAACCTAATCACTCCCACCTCCTCCCTAAGCTTCATCTTCGAATCTAACTCAAGAATCTCTCCCAAGCAGAACAATTCCTCAAACCAAAATTCCAACAGCACCGCCCAATCAAAAGCAAAACGTCTTCCTTGCCGAAGGAAGAAAATTCTTCCCATCTCTGAATTTGGAGAATAGGACCATCCCTATGCAATGCTCCCGCCATCATTGGAAGATCCATGTTAGCCCCCAAGCTTAGGCAAATCCAAAGTTCATAACAGCTATTGGGTCTAATGTTGTAAGTCTCCGGTGTCGTCTTATAGCAATCATTGAGCCATCTCCTAACTTGAGGGATCAAAGCGCCTTCTTTGGTTACAGCGACAACCAGTGTTCGAAATATTGGTATCGCACTATGTATCGCACCCTTGGGATACAGATACGTATCGGTTATCGCATGGGATATATCGTTTGTATCGCATAATTTATCGCACTTTTTGGGAAACATAGGGAAACATTGAGGAAATGGTTGAAATTTTTAATGAAACTCTGGGGATTGTTAGAAAAGCCCTTAATGCACACTTTTAAATCATAACATCTCAAAAAAAATATGCACATAATAAGTTTCCTTTGTATAAGGTCCTAAGCTATGCGATGTTTAACTGAACTAATGCAATTATATTTAAATTGGATGCATGATATTTATAAATATATCATAGTCATGTATGAAAACACAACCAATTCATTGAAAAGCAAAAGAAGAACTAAATAAGTAAAATTTGAGAAATATACATATCAATGATGGGAACTAGTTGTGGTCTAGACCCACATAGAGTTGTGTGGTGGCTCGTAATCATCATCTCCATCTCAATTTGGAAGCAGTTTTACATTCCTCCCATTGGTGTGGCCAACCATAGTTTTTTAATCAGGCAACTTTTGTATGTACGGATCACCGGATGAATGGTGGATTTTACATTTATAGCATGTCATATGGAAAATAAATGACATGGTGGACCCTAAAGTGACGTCACCAAGTTCTATAGGGCCCACCATGATGTGTCACACCGTCCATCCATTTGGAGATATCATTTTAGGCCATGAGAAAAAGAATGAGTCAGATCCAAAGCTCGAGTGGACCCCACCACAGAAAACAGTGGAGAGAGGGACGCCCACCATTAAAAATTTCTAAGGGCCACAAAAGTTTTCAATCAAGCTGAAATTTGTTTTTTCCCTTCTTTCATGTCTGTCTTAACTTATAAACAGGTTGGATCTCAGATAAACATCATAGTGGACCTTAGGAAGGTTTCAATAGTGGGCGTCCCTCTCCCCACTGTTTTCTATGGTGGGGTCCACTCCAGATTTGGATCTGACTAATTTTTTGCATCATGCCTTAAAATGATATAGCCAAATGTATGGACGGTGTAGATACAACACATACATCATGGTGGGCCCCACAACTTCGTGCATCACTTCAGTAGCCAGTCTGGCTACGCAACCTGTCAGTATCTTCTACGTCCGGACGCGGATTGCGTACTACTCCCGCCCGTCCCTAGCTCCGAACGGGCAGTTCTGTGGGTGGGCTCACCGTTATGTATCTGTACATCTAAGCCATCAATCCCTTTTCTCAGGTTATTTTAAGGCATGAGCACAAAAATGAGGCAGATCCAACGCTCAAGTGGACCACACCAAATAATAAGCTTGGTTGCATTAAAATGCACAAAGCATTAAATGTCCGTTGCTTTAATGCTGGTGGTCAGTGCTCTATGGGCCCCACCATAATGTATTTGTTTCATCCATTCCATTCATCCATTTTTACGGATCATTTTAGGGATTGATACAAAAAATCATAGGGATGTAAATCGTAGGTGGACCACACCACAGGAAAACAATAATGATTGGATATCCACCATTAAAATCCTCCTAAAGCCCACTGTACTGTTTATTTGACACCATCTGTTGATTGGGTCCTAAAGACCCAAATGAAGGGAAGAAAGAAATATCAGGTTGATCCAAAGCTTTTATGGCTCCCAAAACGTTTTTAATGGTCAACGCTCATTCAACACTATTTCCTGTAATGTAGTCCACTTGAGTTGTGGATATGGTTTAATTTTGGGCTCAACACCTAAAATGATCAGTAAAAACGAATGGACGGAGTGGATAAACCATATACATTAAAGGTGGGCACAAGTGAGTTTAATGAGTACCATTAGAGCGTACTGAGTAACACACCATGCACCGATTGGATTATCACAAAACGGACTGTGTACGGAGTAACTCAGCGTACTGAGTAAACTCTTTGGGGCCCACCGTCATTCATGCACTGTATTAACTCCGTACATCAGCTTTATCATATAATTTTAGGGCTTTAAACCAAAATTTAATCATATCCAAATTTTAAGTGGACCACACCACCTGAAATAGTGTGAATTGAAGTCTACCGTTGAAAAGTTCTCAAGGCCCGCAAAAGTTTTAGATCAAGATGATATTTGTGTTTTACATTCATCCATGTCTACTTGATCTTATGAACAGTTTGGATGACTAATAAACATCACCGGGGGCCTTAGAAATGTTTCAACAGTGGAAATCAATCCTTCCACAGTTTCCTTTGGTATGGTCTACTTGAGCTTTTGATATACTTTGGTTTTGGGCTCAAGCCCTAAAATGATCTAGAAAAACGTATGGACGGTGTGGATAAACCATATGAATTCACAGTGGGCCCAACAGAGTTTACTCAGTACGATGAGAGTGCACTGAGTAACCCAGTACGCGTCCCGATTTCCTTTAAACCCATCCGCGCGATCCATTTTCGCCCATCCGCGCCCCTCTCCTTCACATTCCCTCTCCTTCACGAACGCATGCGTTCCGGAGCGACATTCGCGGTGAGGTTTCCTCGATCCGGCCTGATTTCTCGCCAAGAAAGAGGGAAATTGCTGTCGAATGGCCCACTTCCGATCACCGATCTTTGCTGCAGCATATAGGTACTCTTCGATTTCTCTCTTCTTCTTTTTTTTATTCTTCACATATACGCAGTTTTTTATGGTCGGTTGTTGCCATATCGACGATATATCGTGCGATATCGAGGATATATCGGCCGATATCTGGATTTTAGGTTTTTTGGTATCTTCCGGGGGTTATCGCGAGGGTTTCATCTCGCAGGGGTGCAATAACGATAATATTGGCCGATATATCGGCCGATAGTATCAATATTTCAAACACTGGCGACAACCAATTGCTGCAAGGTTTCCCAGGATCAATTGATCTCATCCTGCTTTAATCGCACCACTCTCTCGCCGTCGACCATCTGTCTCCATGCATCTTCATATTGCTACTTTGGTTGCCTCTACGGAAGCTTCTTTCTTTTACTTGTAGGAAATACTTTCTTTTACGGAGGGGTTGTGACCGGTAGGTACACCAATAAGTTTTCCTGCCCGCTCACCTGATGTGTGGTATTGCTTCTTCGTCAAATTTGGGTTTTCTATTTCCTCATGTTTTAACTCTAGCCCAAACCTAGCTCTCTAGCTCTCTACACCATGAGCTTTACCCTCTAAAGCTTTCTCTGTGAAGCATTTCAACCGCACAACTTAGCTCCTCCTTCGTGCTCATTCGCACGAAAGCAAACCCCCGAGGAGCATAAGTGTACCTATCTCTGGGCAAAACGACATCCATTACCACCCCCACCCTGCCGAACACCCTCAAGAAGTTAATCGGCAGCCAACCCTCTGGGAATCCTTGCACGAACAGAGTAAGATATTCTGATACATCAGCTATGAATCTGCCCTTCTTCAATGGCTCCAATCTTCTACGAGATACCATTGTCCATCCATCCCCAGTCGCCTCTACAAAAGCTTCTTTTGCACCATCATTAGCACCCTTCCCTTCGTTTCCTCCTCCCAACCGGAATCTGAAACTGCTTCCTACCTCGAAATTCCTGTTGGAAATCTTTTCTGGCTGCGATTTGTCTCCACATTATTGTGAAGGGAGGTTGTACATGAAAGTTATAAAGTGAAAATATTTGAAAGTGGCCGTAAAATTAAATTTCTTCCTAGTAATCATTCAAGGCTAACCATTGTTTGCCCATTTCTAGATCCTACCTCCAAATCCCAGGACCGATTTCGAGCATTTGAACAGAGAAATAAAATAAAGAGGGAGATTAGAAAAGCAGCTTTGGTTAGCATAATCCTTCCACCTAAAGATAGATGCCTGCTTTTCCATGAAGAGAGTTTCCTCTCCATACGCTCGATGACATTATCATTTCTCCTGTATTGACTGATCTATGAAATACTAAAGACCTTAAAACAGCAAATCTAAAAAACTAAGATTACACACTGTTTCTTTTCATCATGTTAGGCGAGAGGCAAATGATATAGCAGATCCATTAGCTTGGGAAGCGGTTAACCACAGATCTAACAGGGTCACTGAAAAAATCAAAACTAAACGTTGAATAATGGATAGACAGCAATGGCGTCCATTACACAGACTGGACCAATACATGCATAAAACCCACAGCAAACACAAAATAAAAGTAGGTAATTTTCATTTTTCATATTGTTCTCCGACTTCAAAAAGTTCACACCCATTCAGCTGATACGCACATAAATATGGCTGATACAAACCAATTTGAATCAATTTTTGCACCAACAAAAACGGCTATCAACTGATATTTTGAACCTTGTTTGTACTGAAGGGTTATAAATATATCCTAATTAGTATGAACATATAAACTCAATTCCAAAAGAAAAGGATCAACAAACAAACAGTCCAATCCAGTTTGTTATTATTATTCCAATCAAAGAATGACTGCCAAGGCAGCTCGGGCAATAGAACAGCCAGGCAATGTGATCCTGCAATCCACTGCAACGAGATGACGAGCAAAATGGAGAGAGAGGGAGCAATCTGTATGTTCCATTTGATCTTTAAAAGAAATCTTCTTCTTTTTTTAATGCAATCTTTAAAGGGTTTTTAGCCTGTAGTAGTTTATAAATTAAAGTTACGGAAAACTAGGCTTATATCAATTTTTCAATGAAATTTTTCTTACAGTGTTTACTTTAAGAACTCAATCAATGAATGCAACTAACAATTCGGATTTATTTTTTTTTTAAAGCTCAACTAACAATTCAGAAATTAAGGCTTGAACCATAAAAACATCACGCAAAAATTAAAGAGAAAAAAAGTGCATACCTTTCTTCTGTTTTGTGAATGACTGCAGTATAACCAAAAAGAATAAGGTCTTTGACAGCTTAAAGCTGTTGCAGCACTCGACCAACCATGGCATGTACTCTCCAGGGTGTGTTAAGAAGCTCTCAGCCAGAGCTCCAACTGTCTTCATGTTGATTGCAGCTGCAAACCTAGGTTTAAAATTCTGCATTGTTTTGAACTCTCAATATTAGAATGCAATCAATTGTTGGGGTTTTGAAAGGAAAGCAATAAAGAAATATGGCACAACGTGGCAATAGAATTTCTTTTACTTCCCATTTTTTCTTTTGTTCTTTTTTCAAATAAGTACAAGATGGTAATAGATAGAAGAAAGTTTAAGAGAGTTCCCAGAAGGAATATAGCCTCCATCAAATACAGGAAACAGAGCCAAACTTGGCCTGAAATCTTGAATCTACAGAAGGCTAGAATCCGTAGAACCACACAACCAAAGGTTGAGATTAGAAGTTCAATTCAGTAACTCAGATGGTCTAGCTTTCCAAAGATTCGAGAAAGGGCCTCGGTTACGGAGGAAGGTGTGAGCCACCTTCTCTGCCCATATGTATGTACAGTCTCTACTTTATAGGATTCAAACCAGTACAGATTGAGGTGTAAGGTGTACCCCGTACCAATACATGAAGAGGAGATTCTTGAAGCCCTAAGATCCTCCTACCCTACTCTCTTTAATGCATTGTAGCTCGCCTACTCTTCTTCGAAAAGGTGGATTTCTAAAGGAATGGGACTTAACTAGAGATTTGGGGAAGGAAGAAAGATCCCAAACTCTTCCTGGCCAGTACGCTGTTCCTCAAGGACAAAGTGTTACCCTAGTTCCAATGCCTAAAGAGAAGTTTCTTGAAGCTCTTAGATCCTCTCACCCCACTCTCTCTTTGGGCCTTTTGTCATCTCTACTCCTCTCATGACGGTGGTATTCCAGGGGATAAGCCTTTAGTTTTGATCTCTCTTTTTAGCAAAGGGGGAGAGAAAGCCTGCTTGAGAAAGAGAAGGGTAAAGAACCTAAGATTGTGGAGAAGGTTTTAGGTCAAAGGCCATTTGCTTGTAGAGAGGACCTATTTATAGAGTTTGGGAGAGGTTTTTGGTCATTTTGGGATGGTTTTGAGGTCAAAGGCACATGGCATAACATCATAGAACCTTTGGTGCATAAGGACACCTGGCATCACCTCAGAGGACTCCCAGATAGGGTTTTTTTTTTAATTTTGAAGGCTTTCAAGGGTACGGATACATGCACTGACACATTGAGAGCTGATTGGATACTCTTTTGAACACGTGGGTCCCACCTGGTAGACACAATAATCATCTGATCTGATCACAGCCCACTGAGATAGGTTCCTTATTAATAATTTCCTTTTATTTCGAAAGCAAAAGCATGTTATCAAAGCTATCGAGTTGTTTCTCGAATGCTTATACTTACAGCAGTAGTGATCTCTCTTTTGCATTCAAAGCGAGTGATGTATTTAGCAATTTTAAAGACATAATTATAATCCAGTCAAAGACACTCCAATGCATTTGTTTACTGTTTATTCTCTTACTGTAAAACTAAATCACAGGAAGTTTTGAGTCATCAGCATATATACCAACTACCAAGAGCACTAAAAATTATCCATCATGAGTTTGAAATTTGGGAGTTAATAAAATGAATCTTTGAGAGAAATATGTCAAGCTTGTGCAAAAAGGAAAGGCTTGGTATTTTGCAACTGAATCAACCACATCACAGACAAAAGGTAGGAAAATAGACCATCATCATTCCCAATAATGACCAGAAGAAAAAAGATAAAACAAAGATCATGTCCATGGCAATACCTTCACTTGTGAAGTGGCCATATGATCACATGCATCACAAAGGTTACAGTAAAATGGCCATTTTACTTCCTTGGCTAATTCCAAAGCCTTCATATTTATCCTCCATGTCTGCAAGTAAAAAAACAAAGAAAAAAAAAAAAGAAGGAAAGAAAGAAAGAAAGTGCAAGCAAATGAATAAAATTATGATAACAACTGAAGGAATTCAAACCAGTACAACTCAAGAGAAAACAAGCGACCTTGGGAAGAATGAGAAGTAAAGGAAACACCATGGTGGCAACCCCTTTTGAAAAGTCAGGATGCTGTTGTTGGAAGGTCAAAGCACACTCGAGGCATGAGACAGCAACATCGCAAATTTGTGATGATATGGATGAAGTACCTGCAAGTGTGTAACCAGAAAAGGTGACAAGTTTATCAGAGAGCCATGGAAATCAATATAGAAGTCAGACACATGACAGAAATTGCTGCAATAAACTAATACTGCATGCAACATAGAGTAGAAATGTAAAACAGAACTGCCTTTTTCAGACTTCATGTGAATCAGTTTCAAGCTTGTATTTCACCAAACGAATAGACTGTTACTCCTCTTCCTCCATGCATTCCACAGTCAATATGAAGAATGTCCCAAGTCTTGAGTATGTAAGTGATATGTGCTGTAAATAGTGTTGCCATCAAGATATTCAATGCACCCAGCACAGGAGGATTTCTTGGTGAAAATGAAAGGAAATATTATGCAATGCCCCCACACATAACCACGTCAGTGAGCTAAGCCCACAAATGCTATTCCACACCTGACTACTCCAGTGAGCATATAACCCCAAATCGATGACCATGTCTATTCTAAACAGCAAAATCTATTTTTCATTCACTAGATTTTCCACCGAATCTAACAAAATATACACTCCATAATTGCAGTTAAGTGGTGCATGACCCCTACGTTCCTAACAATGCTTTTCTTCCCATCATACAAGAGTCAAGCAAAAAAGGAAGAAGAAAAAAACATCAGTGCTTCTCTCAAAATATCACTAATTCACTACTACATTCCTAACTGTTGGCTGTTTGATTTTAGCGCCAAATCCAACACTTGATCGGCATTGATTGCTTCACTGATAATTTTGCCAGGAAAAAAGACAAAATTCTCACCCCATATTCAATTGCCAGGATAACCCACACACAAACGCAAATAAACTGAGAAGATATCAACAAATTATAGAGTAGAATGTACTCCTTCAGCAACAAGAGGGTCACTCATTGCTAGGCCGGCATTCCCTCTTCCCTAGTTTGTATCCCTCTTTTCTCTCTGCAATTTAATAAGTTTTTTGCCATACCAAAGAAAATAAAAAATTGCCTCAGATATACAAGCACTGCAACCTTTTCCTGTTTAATAGAATGTCCACTGGGTAAAAAGAAATGATCATGTAGTAAGTGTCACGATTCAGTTTGGGAGCCTCCTCTCGGCAATCCTACTGATAAGCAATTTTCACACAACAGTCATTGCCAACCTGCATACCCTAGCATTGTCTTCTTGATGCACCACACCTTCCAAGGAAAACAAAAAATGTAGCAACCGATATATGATATAGAGAGATGTTGTAATGCTGGGGCATTTTCACACCGGGCTCGAGTAGGTTGGCCTGTAGGATGCAGGTGCACACTCAGGGTGGGCAACCCATGTGAGGGAAGTGGCTCGTGTGAAGCAGAACCCATATGAAGTGGGGCCCATGAGGGAGGTTCGGCCGAGGTCCTAACCCATGCAATGTGGGGCCTGGGCTATGAGATAAAGTGATTAATTCGCCATGCTCTATCAGTTCGAGCTCTTAAAGCAAGTGATTAGTTGTCCTGCATCAAATTGATATCAGAGCGGGAGTCTCGTGTTCAAGACTCCTCACAGGAGGTGATTAATGCAGGAGTATTTTCACATCGGGCTCAAGTGGGGTGGCCTGTGGGATGCAAGGGCACACTCGGGTAGGCGGCCAATGTGAGGTGGGTAGCTCGTGTGAGGCGGGCCCCACCCGTGTGAGACTGGTGGCTCATGCTCTATCAATTCGAACTTTTAAAGCAAGTGGTTAGTTGTCCTGCATCATGTTGCTTGAAGTTTCAAACAATACTGTAAATGATTAATGGGTATGGAGGTAAAAACAAGCTTAATCCCCATGCTCTATCAGTTCGAACTTTTAAAGCAAGTGGTTAGTTGTCCAGCATCATGTTGCTTGAAGTTTCAAACAGTACTGTAAATGATTAATGGGTATGGAAGTAAAAACAAGCCTTGGGTTAAACTGGGAGGCTCAATAACAACTATGGCAATACATACAAAAGAACTAGGTGATCGTAGTTCGTAGACTCATCATGCTGTTTAATGCATTTCATCCATTCAAGTACGTCATGATAGGGAGCAAAGTTACTGCTCAAAAAAAGATAGGAGTAAAAGCTTACAAACAGAGAAAATTCAATAATGTTTATACAAGAGTAATTGTTCTACAAAAAGGAGAACAGGGATAGCACTCGTATTGATATAGAACAATTTTCAAGACTATATTCCAGCCTTTTGAATTAAGTAAAGGTTCATCTATTCTTTCTGGAAGCCCTTGACTTAATTAATTTTAACAGTCTTAAAGTCTTGACTTTTCATCAGACTAGCAATACATTTCTAAGGGGAAGAACAAAATGCCGAGTGAAATCACATGAGAAAGCTGCACCGTCATATGCAATGGCTGGACAGTCTGAATACTAGATCATTGACAAGGTTCTTTGTAAGAGCTTAATTTGTAAAAGATTTACTAAATTGATAAGCAAGGTATTAACCTCCGTCCTTAGAGGCTTAAACACCTTTTCCATAAATGGCATCTTATTAGCAAGAAATACAAGAGTTGCTCATGCTCAGGGCACAGCATGACCAACAGATAAAGCTGACCAAGCCACACTTCACTGCGAATTAATTGGTGGTTTCATCAGCATACCGATGAATGTGTCCGATACGATAACTGGCATGTTTTATAAATGGCATCTTATTAGCAAGAGATAAAATCGTTGCTCATATTTGGGGGCAAAACATGACCAAAAGATAAAGCTGATCAAGCCACACTTCACTGCAAATTAATTAGTGGTTTCATCAGCATACTGATGAATGTGTCCAACAGAAATGACATCCATAAAATTTGAAATAAAAAACAGCATCTAAAAGAAATAGCTGCTCTTTCAGACAAGTCAATCCCATCTTTACATATGAGCAGTTCACCACGGCTTATGCAGTGACGTTTGTATATCCCTTCAATAGTTCAATGGTGAAATATCTTGAAAAGGAATTAGAATAAACTAGGAGAGCTTCCAAGAGAATGAATCAGACGCATTAGTATCTTTTGACCAATTGGGCCCGATCATACCGGTGTTAGCTGGACCCTAATTGCCAAACAAACTCCAATCAGAAGTATAGGGGTGCACATGGAACCGGTAGAACCGGAAAACCAGACCGGAACCGAACAAACTGCACGGTTTGGTCCGGTTCTGAAGTGCACCGGTTCCGGTTCCGAAAATCAAAGAATCGATTAGTTCGGTTCGATTCTCGGTTTGGGGTCCTGTAGAACCGAACCGAACCGTGAACCAAACCGTAGAACCGAACATGGAACCGGACCGAGTTTACAATATATTTTAGTTGTCTATTTTATTAGTTTACAATATATTTTAGTTGTCTATTTTATTAGTTTACAATATATTTTAGTTGTCTATTTGACTCATGATTTATGACTTACAATGCGCCCTTTGATTGTTTCCGTAAATGTCTTTTTGCACACCTTACAAAATATCTAGACCATTCATCAAATAGATCACAACACGAATGGACATGGGCTCAATTATATACATATAAGCCCAGAACCATAGAACCGAAACAGTTTTTACGGTCCGGTTCTGGTTCGGTTCTAGGATGCGAAAAGTCCGGTTCCGGTTTTCCTGGAACCGTTAGGAACGGTTGGGTTCTGGTTTCACCCCAGAACCAGACCGAACCAACCCATGTGCACCCCTAAGAAGTAAGCATGAGTTTTTCCGAGTTTTCCTTTTCCTTTTTCTTCTTCTTTTTATTTTTAATTTTTGAAAGATAATCAAGCATGAGAAATTAAATGGCTTTTTCCCTCTCCCATTTATTTTGTTTCTGCAGTCACCATTAAGCAACCTCATCAGCATCACACTTGCCATTTGGAACTGCTGCTTTTGAGGTCCATAGATACCTTTTATATTTTGAAGGACACTAAAGATTTGTTCAGGCTCCTATATTCAATGGTTAAAGAGGTTGGAGCAGAACATTGTCCTGTAGCAGCCAATGATGCCTCAACTTTGTACGCAACAAAATTAATGGCGAAGAAAGGTTCATTTTGAACATAATGTGTGCCAGAACATACTGAAGAATGCTTTGGAGAGAGGTGAAAACCCGTGCAGAAGATGTTTAAAACTATGAAGTCGGATAACAAGCTAGTCCATCTACCAACTCATTATGTGCTGATTATGCGATTACCATAGCCCTAGCATATCCAAGTTAACATACAAATTTTTAAATAAAAAAAAAAATGATTAGATAGGCTAACCAACTAGTCAAGGCATCACTATTTAGACATTTAGACCTGCATGTTCCACATTAATAATTTCTTCAAATTCCCCTTCAAACAGGGAACAGCAGATTTCTCCAAGACCAACAAATAAATCGTATGTGATATAAGTCTTTCAGTATATTTTTATACAGCATCTTGATATAAAAGAAGACAGGAAGAACCATCGCATAGAGAATAGAGCATTCTGGTCATCAGCATAAGAGTTGGAACCAACACCTTCTACAGCCAGCTTAAGTAGATATGAAAACTCAAGCTACAATAACCTGGTTAAGTTACCACTTTCTTTGGCTGCAAATCAATTAAATCCAGGTGAGCATGACCAATTTCTTTCAGAGCAAGTCTCAGTTAACGCCCAAAAGTTGACTCAGTTTTCTAGCAACAGCAACCTAACAAAAGTTATGACAGCTTGGACCTTAAGAAAGGAGCCAATGATCCAGTACATAGTCTTAATTGTCATGGAATATAGTCTTAATTGTCGTGGAATACTAAGAGCCTCGCTCTTGTACCATAGCAATGAAAATTGTGGAATGGGGAAAAGAAAGCAGCCAAGACATTAGAGAAAGCACTTATAATGAACGCTCACCTGTCAGAATATCAATGCATCTTAAAAGTACAACTTCAAAGGCTTTGAAAAGACAAGCAGGATTAATGATTCCAGACAATCCATCCACAGATAGAGCTGCCTGAACAACACTAAGATCATCATCATGAAGCCTTCGCAATATTGCTTCTTGAACGTTGACAAGTTTCTGGACCATTTGAGAACAAATATGACATTAGAATCTCTCTCCATAGGCAAAACTGACAACAAAACTTGTAGTAAAGAGGAACTTCAGAAGCTAACAAAAGAGAACCCAGTTAAAGTAAATAAAAAACAGCTGAAGGAATACTAAAAATAAGATGCAGGAAGAAACTCAATATGGATTATGAATATAAAAGGAAAAGTTCAGCATATCACCCCTGTTAAAAAACCATAACAATGAAATGCATAAGATGAGCCACTTTGCTATAAAAGCAATTAAACAAAAGATACCTGTGGATCAAAAGCACTGGCTTTCAGTGTACCAGATGAAGCTAAACCTAAAAGAGAAGCTCGACGAACCTCAGCCTATGCCATTACCAAAAAATTAGTAAAAGGGAACAGAGTTTAATGAAAATTGAATATTGAAAGAAATACATAAACATTCACAAGTCATGTCCAGGGAGCACTAAATTAGAGGAAAGCATTTGAGAAGAAATGCAAACTCACTGAAGAAAACAGAACCATTTTTTAAATGTGGCATTGCAACGATATGCTACCTGTGGATGTTCTAGGGAAAACCAAACTTTTGAATCCGATATCTCCAGTGACATTTCCAAACTCCCATCAAGCATCAAGCATAAATTCTCAAATTTAAACCCCTCTTTCTTGGAGCTCATTTTGGGATCCTAAGAATGCAAGAAATCAAAGAATAAATTCAGACGACCGCTAGAACAATAAAGTGGATAGATAAGTAAAACCCTCTGGTCCATACCTCAAGGAACTTGCGCACAGCTCCACGCAGTTCAGATGGATAATGCTTATCAATTGCACCCAGAATTTGTTTGGCCCAGCTTCCTGAGAGAAAAGCAAAATCATAGTTGGAACAGGCTAAGATTTTCATGCTACAAGAACACTAGATGATAATAGTAAGTGTGGGTAACAATAATAGAAGCAGGACAAGATGTACTTGTGTAGCAGAAAAACAATAAATTCGTGAAAGAGCCAAAAGCTGTGAGGCACAAAGTGGATAAATTAGCATAGGCTAAACAAGTACTATGTTTTATGGATATCAAAAGCTTTATTCATCATGGTCGTCATCTAGGCCTTACTCCATCTAATCAGGGTCAGCCACACAAATCCTGCTTTGCCATTCCACTTTATTGAAGATCATATCCTCGGTTAAACCGGAGGTCATCAAGTCTTCACTTCCTACCTCCACGGCTCCACCCACATTCTTTTGGGCCTCGCCCTTGCCCTTTTAGAGCCTTCAACTTGAACCGACTCACTTCTACTAACCGGTGCAGTTCTTAGTCTCTGTCACAATGACCAAACCATCCAACTCTACTTTCCCTCATCTCATTAGCCATTGGTGCTATTCCTAAGTTCCCTCAAATGCGTTCATTTGTAATTATATCCTTACACATCTTACCATTCATCCATCTCAACAAGCATATCAAAAGCTTTATTGAGAAGAAAATTAAAGGGACGAACACCAAGGAAGATGCATCAGACAGAATCCCAACAAAGTAAACAGGAAAAATAAGAAGACAAATAAGAGAATTAACACACACACAAAGCCTCGACACTAATCTAGGAGGAAATGCCCATTCACTGTAATCAACCTATGCGATAGACAATTTAGATAGCGCTTCATTTTAAGCAAGCCTAGTTAATAGTCTATTACATTGCGCCTGTGGGACTTTTGTGCTCTCATTGCTAGTCCCCCAGCCTAGATAAAGGAGGATGCGTCAGGTTGGCAGCCAGCGCCAAAACTTCCAACATGAATCCTAACAATATGATCCAGGAGGAAAAGATTGGCCAACAGGAAGCTTAGATCTATTTGCCCTAGTTTACCAAGGATATCCATTTCAGCATTTGCCTCCCACTGAATTTGCATGGCAAAGAATTGATGAGAGTCCACAAACTAATGACCTCCTACATGATATCAGCTAAGTGCTGGACAAAGACCTCCTTCAACCAGAATAATTGAATTTGTTGCCACTTTAATTACCAGGGTGCCCAAACAGTGAGCATTAAATATCCTGAAAGCTGAACAGCAACAGTAAGTCCAAGGCTTTCAGCTCGTTTGAGTCTGAATCCCCAACTGGCCTAGAGAAGCTTTTATAACTAGGCCTATTGAAGTTTTTGTAGAGAATGTAGAAAGATTGTAGAGAGAGAGAGAGAGAGAGAGAGAGAGAGAGGAAATTAATGAGCTCAAAAACATGAGCCCTACTGTCTTATTATCTTTTTATATGTAGGGTTTCTCCTATTTACAAATAACATCCTAATAAACACAAAATTACACATAAGACCCTACTTTGCATATTTACATATAAACCCCTACATGATGAGAAAAATGTTCCAACACTCCCCCTCAAGTTGGTGTATGAATATCTATCATACCCAACTTACCAGACACATCTTGTAGTATATGAGAATTAAGAGCCTTTGTAAAGATATCTGCTGATTATTCTGTTGATTTGACAAATGGTGTACTCAACACGCCAGAAGAAATCTTCTCCCGAATGAAGTGAATATCGACCCCAATATACTTGGTCCTCTCATGGAGAACTGAATCAGAGGCAATATGTAAAGCAGCTTGATTGTCACAATAAAGTGGACTCGCAGAGGAAATGGAGAATCCAACTACTACCAATATGGATCTCAACCACAAAATTTTTGATGCCCCATGAGCCATAGGTCAACTTTTTGCTTCTGCACTTGATCTAGACACAATGGACTGTTTTTTGCTTCTCCAAATCACCAAGTTCCCTCCAATGAATGTACAATAGCTAGTGGTAGATTTTCTATCTGTTGGGCAACCTGCGCAGACAACATCAGAGTACCCAATAATATCAACATGTCCATGATTAGCATAGATAATGCCACGTCCTGAACATGACTTCAAATATCTCAGAATACGATATACTGCATCTAGATGAGGTGACCTTGGTGAATGCATGAATCTGCTGACAATGCCAACTGCTTGAGTAATGTTAGTCTTGTGATAGTTAAATAGATCAACTTGCCAACCGACCTCTGGTACATACCCAAAACATTCATAATATCACCTTTAGATGCATGTAATGAGTGCTTCTGATCTATTGGAGATAAAGGGGGACAGGCTCCCGGTCTATCAATCTTACTCAATAGATCAAGAGTATACTTTCTTTGAAATATGAAGATGCCCTTGGACGAACGAGCAACTTCAATCCCTAAGAAGTATCGAAGAGGACCAATATCCTTAATGCCAATCTCATTGCCCAGCATCTGCTTGACATGTTCAATAAATTCCAAGTCATCCCCAGTGATGACAATATCATCCACATACACAAGTATGATGGTGCGACCCTCTTTCTGAGTATGAATAAACACAATGTGATCTGACTGACATCACTTGAATCCAAACGAGAGAATCGCAAAACTAAGCCGTGCAAACCACACTCTTGGAGATTGCTTAAGGTCATAGAGGGCCTTTTTCAGCTTACACACTTTCCCTGTCTCCCCCTTGAGCTAAAAATCAGCCAAAAGATCCATTTACACCTCTTCAGTAAGGTCACCACAAAGAAAGGCATTCTTGACATCTAGCTAAAATAATGGCCAGGAGAGATTCGTTGCCAAGGAAATGATCAAACAAACAGAATTTAACTTGGCAACGGGAGAGAATGTCTCAGTATAATCCACGCCATAGTTCTAAGTGTAACCCTTAGCAACCAGGCGAGCCTTGTACCTTTCAATTGAACCATCCGCCTGATACTTTATAGAGTACACACATTTGCATCCAACGGTATGCTTTCCCACGGGTAAGGGGACAAGGTCCCAAGTGCCATTCTTACCCAACGCAGCCATTTCGACCCCTATTTTTTACCAAACCATCATGTATATGCGTCAACTCTGCCCGAAACCACTTCCGATGTGTAGATCATCCAAAAAAGATCCAAGAAATATAGGTTTTGCACATAAAAAACCCTTGAGTAAGAAGATATCTGAAGAATGGACAATGGGTGGCCGGTTTCTAGAAAAACTTAGAAAATACAGGAAAAAAATCGAACGATTTAAAAAATAAAATAAAATAAAATAAAATAAAAAAAGAGGAAAAATCACCATTAAGCTCCTCTCATTCGGCCACACCAAGGGGTATGGAATTTGACCCAACCCAACCGTACAATTGTCGTACAGCTCAGATGGGAAACTTTCTCCTCTTTAACCTTAATTGCAACTTGGCTTTAATACCATGAAGTTTTTGTAAATAGAAAGATTGTAGAGAGAGAGAGGGGTGGGAAAATTAAGGAGCTCAAAAACATGAAAGCCCTATTCTGTCTTATTATCTTTTCATATGTAGGGTTTCCCCTATTTACAAAAAACATCCTAATGAATATGAAATTACACATAAGACCCTACTTTGCATATTTACAGATAAACTCCTACATAATGAGAAAAATGTTCCAACACCTATCTCCTATAATACACCAAATGCTAGTTCTTCTAGGAATGAAGAACAACTAGCTGTCCAAATTCAATTTGAGAACACCTTTAGGTGGAAGGCTTCACCTCTCAAATATTTGCTTCTTATCATATCTAAAATCAAAGCCTGCAACTGAAGGGACCATAATTCTCTTGGACAATTTCAGTTCTTTGTTAGCTATTTCCCACTCAATGATCTTCTGCCTGATTCTCTTATGAGGGCCCACTCCTTGAAAATTCCTTTCTTTTTTTCCGTCCAGCTATCCCAACGCTTGGAACGATTATCCTCACAGGATGTTCCCAGTCATCAGCAGATCGCCATCAGACCAATTTTCTACCAGCAATGAAACCACTTGGGGGCAACTAAGATTATCCCAAAGGTCTCCAATATACTTAAACAGATGTTGCGACAGAAAAACAATGAGGAGGAAGATGATTCATGGTCTCATCATTCATCCAACAAAGGAAGCACCAATTAGGGAATTGCTGACTTCAGTGCTGTAAGTGGTCACCGGTGAGAATTCTCACAGGGGAGGCAGTTGAAGAATATATCCAACTACAGTGTCCAAGAAGGGGACTTAACCATGGTATGCAAAAACGGTTACACAATAGCTGTTATGTAGCAGTAAAGGTGGACACTCTTATGCATTACGAGGCCGTAATGGCTGTTATGGAAAATTGGCCTGAAAGGTCCATTTTATTATATTTTTTGAAAGGCAACGAAGAATTCATTAAAAAGAAATAAAGCAGACCGCTGAGATAACGAACTGAGAATAGCCAAAAAAGAAACAAAAAACAAACACAAAGCACAACGGGAAAGAGAAAGAAGAGAAAAAAACAAACATAGGACTGCCCCTCGAGAACGAACACAGAAGAAACAAAAAACCCACGAAAACAGAGACCAAAAACACAGCACAGCTATGTCACATTAGACTGAAAGTCTGAAGGAAGAGGAATGTTGCTGATGTTTGTGGAGTTGCAGGCCCATTCAGAGAGAAAGTGCTGGATTCTCTTGATCACGTAAACGACGGAGTGGGACTCGCCTCTAAAACAACCGCAATTTCTTTCTTCCCAGATGGCCCACCAAGCAGCAAGAAGAGTGGATCTCCACACAGCGGATCTGTTCTTTCCCAGGGGAACCCCATGCCAGGCCGCGAGGACGCTATTTGTGGAATTAGGAAAGGACCAGGAAATATCGAATTTGGACAGGATAGTCGACCAAACTGTATTGAAGTAAGGGCAATGAACAAAGAGGTGGTCCGTTGTTTCTTCATTTGACAGGCAGCAGCAGCAGATATTCGTTAATATCATCCCTCTTTTCCTCAGATTATCTATAGTGAGCACTTTTCTCTTTCCGACCAGCCACCCAAAGACAGCAATCTTTGGAGGAACCTTGTATTTCCAGATCTTCACAGTAGGCACCTCCTCAGAATTTTCTATCTTCTTATCAAGAAATCGGTACAAAGACTTAACCGAGAACAGGCCCTTGCTGTCAAGGGACCACACGAGCTTGTCTTCCTGATTCGGGTCAGGATGGCAGTTCCCTATCCGCTAGAGAAGACTCACATAAGATTCAACTTCCCAATCATAAAGATTTCTCCTGCAGGGAGGAGACCAGACCACAACATTTCCTTGGAAGGAGTAATAATCGGCCACTGAGATTAGCGGGTTTGGGGCTAACCTATAAATGTCTGGAAATTCCTCTTTTAACGCCTGGGAACCCGCCCAAATATCCTCCCTAAATCGGATTCTGTCCCCTTTCCCCATGGAGAAACGACATTGACTCTGCACCTCCCTATGGCAGGATAGAATTCCTCGCCAAACAGCAGAAGCGCTGCTACTTGGCACGCCCTTAGTCCACCAGCCCTCAGCCAATTTCCCATATTTACACTTGATCAACCTGTTCCAAAGGGTCCCTTCTTCTGTTCCAAGTCTCCACCACCATTTGCCGAGAAGGGCGCGATTCATGGTTTTGAGATTTCTGATTCCAGCACCTCTGTCCTGAAAGTGTTTGCACACATCTGTCCAAGCAACCAAGTGAAACTTTTTTCTGTCCTCACTACCGTGCCATAGGAAATCCCGTCTCAGCTTCTCGAGGATGTTTAACATCTTTGTCAAACATTTATAAAGGGACATGAAATATAAGGGGAGATTAGAGAGTGCCGCTTTTATCAAAGTGAGACGTCCCCTTAGCGAAATATATCTGCATTTCCATCATGCGAGATAGAGCTCGAAACGATCGATGATTTTATCCCAAAACATCATCGGAGGCTTGCCAGTACATAGGGGAAGACCAACGAAACTCGTAGGGAGGCTGCCTGGGGAACAACCAAAGAAATCAGCAAAACTACGAATCTCGGACTCACTGATATTAACACCTATCATTATCGACTTGCTGAGGTTAACTTTAAGGCCTGAAACCGCTTCGAAACAACGAATAGTTGTACGCAAATTACCCACTTTATCCCAGTCGGCCTGGCAAAAGAGGAGCGTGTCGTCTGCATATTGGATATGAGAGATGGGGTGTTCCATATCTTTAATCTGAAAACCCCCTATAATACCTTCCGCCTGCCCTTTCCTCAACATACGCGAAAAAGCCTCGACCACGATGAGAAAAAAGGACGGGGATAGCGGATCTCCCTGCCGAAGACCTATAAAACTTTTGAAAAAGCCTTTTGGAGATCCATTGATGAGGACCAAGTATATAGCTGAGCCGACACAGGCCTTTATCTAATTTAACCATTTGGTATTGAATCCTATCTATTGTAGCATATACAGAAGGAAATTCCAATCAACATGATCGTAGGCCTTCTCTAGATCCAGTTTGCATAAGATTCCTCTGGACCCGGATTTATGGCTGGAGTGCAGACATTCGGCAACCATGAGAGCACTATCAACAATTTGCCTACCCTGAATGAAGGCGCTTTAGTGGTGAGATATAATTTTGTCCATAACTCCTTGAAGGCGATTGGCGAGAATTTTTGGGAGAATTTTGTATGGATTACCGAGAAGACTGATAGGATGGAAGTTATGGAGAGAGTTTGCCCCCTGTACATTCGGAATAAGGACGATGAAGGGAGCCCCAAGCGCGTTTGATAGGTGACCTCTTTCATAAAATTCATTAACGAAATCGAGGATGTCCCCCTGCAGCAACTCCCAGAAATGCTGAAAAAATAAGATAGGGAAGCCATCTAGGCCCGGGGCTTTGTCCCCTGCCAACGACTGAATCGCTAGTTTTACTTCATCAGGAGAGAAACTAACTTCTAGAGTGGCAGCATCCAGCTCAGAAATCCGATCCATAGGCCGAAAGTCCAAATTGGGCCTGTGATGGGTGTCTGACTTGAGAAGATTGGAGAAGAAAGAGATGGCCTCATCTGAGATCAACTGCTTATCTTCTGTACGCTCCCTATTTATCAAGAGACAGTTAATCTTATTAATTCTTGCCCGAGCACTCGGCATAGCATGAAAGTATCGAGTGTTTTTATCGCCTTCCTTTATCCATTTACACCTAGCCTTCTGCCTCCAAGAGATCTCCTCCTCTAAAATCCTAGCTGATTAAACATTGATGAGCTCAGCACGTCTAGACCACATGTTACAATCTATCGACTCATCTTCGTTTGCAACATCAATGGAATGGATTTGACCCAAAATGTCTTCGGTTTCGGCCTACCGTTTGAATAGGAAATCCAATTTCCAAGCTTTAAGTTTGATTTTTAACAGGCTTAGCTTTTTACAGAGTCTAAAACCTGCGAAGCCATCTACCTTCATCTCCTTCCACCAATCAGAAATGAGATTATCGAAACCCTCAATCTTCAGCCACGAGATATCGAAACGAAACGGCTTCGGACCCCAATTTTCCTCCTCCATAGAAAGAAGAATTGGCGAGTGGTCCATTACAGGCCGACTTTTTTTATTAAGGCCATAACGACCGTTACGTCCCATATCATAACAGTAACAGCGGTGGCCATTATGGCCACTGTTATTGCCATTGAATAACTTGGCCTTCACCATGAACAAAACTTCTTTTTTTTAAAAGATAACTTGGCCTTCACCACGAACAAAACTTTACCAGCAAGTTGTAGAACAATCGTACCATATAATCGGCTGCAGTCCTTGGGAAGTATTTTCTCTAACAATCGTAACATCTAGAGCACAGAGAACACTTCAAATCATGACAAAAGACCCAAAAGGCCTTATCTCCTGCCCTGTTGTGGACCACTGAAACCTTTTCATTCACATTGGAGGCCAGTGCTCCAGGAACTCTAAGCATCATTAAATTCTAGATTATTAATGTGCATGAAAGAATCACCATCACTAAGAAATGTAGCTTCGAATAAAAGGTACCTGATTCACATAATTTGGAATTATCCTTCTTCTGTGACAACTTCATGCAGGCAGCAAGCACTCTAATGACAATATTATCAACAAGATCTTTTACAGGAATGGTCTCTATTGTGGTAATCAAGGCGAGGCGGCATGAATCATCAGAGGAACTATGGAAAAAAGAAAGGAGAAAGAAGGGAGGGGGGAGTTAATACCTTATTGTGTAAAAAGAAAGACTCGGGAGAATAAGAAGACAACATTTCACCTGTAATCAGCCAATGCTTCCAGATAGACAAGAAGGAACTTCTCAATATTGAATTCTTCAGACAGTCCCATAAGCAGGGCAGCAAGATCCCTTCAGGAAAAGATGGGTTAAAGCAGACATGTGCATGGTAAAAAACAAAGAAATTTTCATTTGGCAGTACATGAACACTAAAACAGCCTTTGACACAAGAAGGAAAAAAAAAAAAAAAGCGAACAGCAGTCAATCTGAAGTACCTAATTTCATTAAGGGCCTCCAAAACCTTCTTGGTAAGCTTTTGAACTGACTGCAACTAAAAAGAGAAAACCCCAGATTAGCATAAGTGAAGGAATACAAAGATAATATGAAAATGCCCCAAAAAAGAGGTAGACAGAACCTCACTGAATTAGTACACATAAAAACAGATAGAATAGCATTATGAAATATCTTCTGCATGCAAAACAAAATATAAAAAATGGAAAGAGAGCAATGCATATAGACATACTATGTACACACACACACACACAGAAAGAGATGCTAATGCGTGCAAGTAGATGTATGTTGTATGCGACCATAGAAAGCAAAGATCTGGTGCCAGTTCCTATGTGTGTGTGTGTGTGTGTGTGTGTGTGTGAGAGAGAGAGAAATGTTCACACACAACTAGTTGTACCATCCAACTAGTTCAAATTAATTAATGCTAATTAATGTTGACAGAGAGATAGGACTTTGTTTCACGGTATCTTTCAAACAGGCATTTCAAAATGGTCATTGGCTTGGGTGGGCCCTATTGTGGTGCTAAGGTAAAATCCACCTGCCCATCACGTGTGTCACCCCATGTTAGACTTAGGGACTAAAAATCAAACCCCATTGGTGGTTCAGGTGGACCACACAATTGGAAACAGTGTACTGAAAAATCTCACCCTCCAAAATGGTTCGTTTGATAAGGCCCACTTGAATCACCTGTGGATCTTATTTTTGGGTCCCTCACCTAGCCTTTGCTGTCGGATCTAATGGTTGGAGTGGATTTCACATAATCATGATTGGGGTTCTGTAAAAATCGAAGGTAGACATCGCTACTTCAACTTTTATATTGGTGTGGCCCACCTGAATTACAAGTTTGCCTTATATTTTGCCTCTAGACTTACAATGAGATTGCACATCTGATGGTCGGAGTGGATCTTACATACATGACACGGTGGGCTATATCAAAAATCAAGGATCGCCTTATCTCCTCCTGTTAGACTTCTTCCGATTCCGAGAGAAAAGGTGCGTCTTCCCAAAAAAGTGTGAGTGGATTAGGTGCAACCTATTATCTCGCAATACTGTGCATCCCTAACCCTAGGCCTACCTTGATATACGTACTATATATCCATGCCCTACATCCATATTTTCAGCTCATCATAGGACATGATTCAAAAAATGAAGTAGATAAAATTCTCAGGTGGACCACACCACAGAAACTGGTGATTGCCATTAAAAACTTTTTTGTGGTCCAAAAGTTTTGGATCAAGCTGAAATTTGTTTTTTTATTTTTATTTTACTTCATCAAGGTCTTTGTGACCTATTCAATAAGTTGGGTGCCAAGTAAAAATTACAGTGGGCCCTAGGAAATTTTAATGGTAAGAGTTCAATATCCACTATTTCTTATAGTGTGGACCACTTGAGACCTATAATTGCTTCATTTTCTGGTTAATGTTCTAAAATGAGTTGAAAAATCCAATGGACAGAGTGGATATATAATACCTACATCAAGGTGGGTGGCCTAATCAGGGACGAACTGTGTTGCATGAGGAAGGGGCCGCACTTAATCCACTTTTCTAATATGGCCCTTTTTTCTTGTAACGGAGCCAAAGAAGTTTAACGGCAGCAGCAGAGGAACGCATAACCTTATTTTTATTAGCCCGTCGTGATGTGCATGTGAGATCCACCACAACCTTTAGATGTGTCATCTCATTCTACGTCTCAAGACAAAATATCATACAGACTTTTGATCCAGGTAGGCCACACCAATAGAACAGTAAAGGGAGAGATGTCTACCTTTGATTTTTACAGGACCTACATTTATGAGTAAGTGAAATCCATTCCAATCATTAGATGCCACACCAAAGGTTAGGCATAAAACTCAAAAATCAGGGTCATACTTGATTTAAGTGTGCCTCATCAAAGGAATCATTTTGTAAGGTGAACTTTTTTTTTGCACACTATTTCCAATTGTGCGGTCCACTTGAACCATGGATGGAGTTGATTTTCAGTTCCTAGGTATAACATGGGGTGACACAAATGATGGTCAGGGTGGATTTTACATTAACACCACGATGGGGCCCACCCAAGCCGGGGATCATTTTCAAAAGAACTCTTGAAAAGCTAACGTGAAGCAAATGCCCTCTCTTAACATTAAGTAGCAATAATTAATGCGAACTAGGTGTGTACACTATATTTAAGAGAAAAAATTTCTCATTAAATGCCCAGCTAGTTGGACCAAAATGCAATGTCCAACTAGTTGTGTGAGCATCTCTCTCTCTCTCTCTCTCTCTCTCTCTCTCTCTCTCTCTCTCTCTCTCTCTCTCTCTCCATATATGTGTGTGTGTGTGTGTGTGGAAAAGGTTCTATGCAGTCGAGCTCATGGGAACTTCCCATGAGATCAAGCTATGTGGACCCCACCGTGATGCGTGTCGACCATCTACCCCATCAGTCAGATGCACCATTCCATGGTGGGCCTGGGGCTTAAAAATCAAGTCAATCCGTGACTTGTGTGGGCCACACCACATGCAAAAGTGAGAGGGGTTACCCTCCATTAAAACATTCATAATCATTTGTTGGGCCCACCGAGATGTAGTTCACAAATCCAGCCCATCCATTTTGTGTGTCCCACTTGGATGAGGGGTCAGGCCAAGTTTCAGATGCATCCATATTTCAGGTGGGCCCCACCAAGTACTTTTATATGTTTTAGGCATGTCTTCACATGATTTTAGATGGTATGGCCCACCTGAGTTCCGTATACGGCTGATTTTTGGAATATCCCATAATTTAAAGGCGACCCATCAAATGCACAGTGTTGATGGTAGACACGCATCACAGTGGGGCCCACACAACTTGACCTCATGGGAAGTTCCCATGAGCTCGACCGCATAGAACCTTTTCCCATATATATATATATATATATATATATATATATATATATATATATATATATATATAGAGAGAGAGAGAGAGAGAGAGAGAGAGATGCTAATTCGTGTGAGTAGATGTATGTTGTATACGACCATAGAGAGCAAAGATCCGGTGCCAGTTCCTTTGTGGGTACCAAGTGGGCACACCTATGATCCCCGACAACGTCAGATTGATGTCCACACACACAGTGCCATGCGCACGCCCCTACACCCATGCATGCACACACAGACGCGCACAGCAAAGCAAATCAAATGGGCAGAAACTGCACATGCTCATACAGCAAAGTAAATCAAATGGGCAGAACTACACACTCATACAGCAAAGTAAATCAAATAGGCAGAAATTACACACACTCATACAGCAAAGTAAATCAAATGGGCAGAAGTCACACGCACCCCTGGAAAATTTAATCAAATGGGCATAAATTAAACTATCAGTGGCAGTTTGTCAATGCCACACAGAGAGAGAGAAGGAGAGGGCAGGCAGGGACATGCACATGCCAAACAAGCACAAGCACAGACACATCCCTCCTAGAACAAGAGACAGGAATACAGCCCCCATGAGCAGTAATTTATATTTGCTGAAACAATAAAAGTGAAGAGATAATAAATGATCTTCTAAACTTCATATTCAGGAAGTGTTAGGATACACAAAAAATATATAACTCGAGTATTTCACAAATAGTGGAACACCAGCTTTATATTTCTTTACAAAGTAATGGCAAATGATATGGTGCTCAAAAAGTTCGATAAGCCGGCATCGATCCCAAAATTCTAGTTGGCCCACACACAACAAAGAAAAATTGACTGTTGTAGTGAAGCTGGCATTTTACCTGGACAAGGCTAATAATGGTCATAACTGACGTACGAAGCCATGGCAAGTCAGCCGATTCTTTGGCATCCTGTAGAATTGCTTTTGCAATGAGGAGAATTAATTGTTGAATAAGATTCAAAGCCAATGTTGCTCTGGTTGCTAGTACACCCACTATCATCATTGCACCAGCCTGCAAATAGAAGAGCTTCCTTAGAACCACCGATTGAGAACTTGACTCCAATTTCCAAAAGATGGTGAAAATAAAAACAAAAAAAATAAATGACAAGATAAGAGGTTTGTCGCATTCTGTGGTTGCATTGGCTAATTATCCTATCAGCATGTTATGTTTTCTGGATAATTTTTTTCATCATGACACAAGCGGAGCCTCTAGCAGTGGTGCGCACTAACCAACTTGACTCTCAACCTGAAGGCTCAAAGTTGAGAGTTAATGCAGCTAGAGTTGAAATCAACAGTAATTGCAATAGTATAAAATGCAACACAAATGCGCGCGCACAATCAACACTAATTGCAATAAATTCTAAACTGCAAGGCACAATGATGAAAATCTGGTACTCACGCACGCTGCGAGTACCAGATTTTGGATCCAAAGGAACCATAAAAAGCCAAATTTCTCACTGAAGATCTTAGATACACCTTATGCTATGATAAATAATCCAGCAACTAAAGCTGGAATCAAGCAACAGATGGTAGGGGATGGCAACACATGCCTACAAGAACCAAGACATGCTTAAAACCCCAAAGAGGAACTCTTTTCCATTCAAAAAATAACATGAAACTACTATCCATCATGCTTAGTTCTAATAGCAGGACAAACCCCATTGGTTACACACTTGATAAGAAACCCCAAAAGAGATCCTATTGTTCTAAACTTTCCTCGATGTTACCAAAATTGCCAGCCTCCTACATTTTCCCATCTAAATCACATGATCTCATGATGCAAGACGTGTAACCTAGACTAAAAATGGTGCAACATAATTATAAATGGATTAAAGAGCAATTCAAAGCATAAGATATACTAACCTACCACAAATCTAAGAAATCAAATAAACAATAAAATTCAGATTTTAAGCCGAATCACAATCCCACAATGAACTAAACCATATAAAACATGCATTTCAAAGGATCAATGGAAGGTAGAACTTCCGCTTTAGCATAGGCTTAGGTCTAATTCAAAGGGGTTGATTTGGTTTTTCTAGGGTTAAGGATACGATAATCTCCTGTTAGGGTTTGGGCATGTAAGTTTAGGGATTTGAAAGGATTTGAAAGGAATTAGGGCTTTGGAGGGATTTGGAGGGCTTTGGAGGGATTTGGAAATTTAAGATTTTATAGTAAATAGGGGGTTAGGGTTTATTAGGAAATTGGGATTAGGGCTTAGGAAAATTAAGAAAATTAGGGTTTATATGTGAATGGGAACTAGGGTTTTAGGCTAGGGTTTAAGTTTAAAAGGAAATAGGTAAGGGATTTAGGGTTTATAGAAGAAAAGTAGAAGAAAAGAAGGATTTGAGAAGAAGATGAGAAAGACGAGAGAAATACATTTTCAAAGAAAAACAAAGATGATAGATTAGGCTTCACACCTTGGCATCACACCATCAACCTACATTCACAAGAGATTTTCTATCTCAAAGCAAGCGAGAGTTTGTTTTTATTCAAAACGTTTAATCATGGGCTAAGGTTGGACGTCCAAACCTTTTTATAGTCTTAAGAGGGATTTTATAATTTTTTTTTAAAAAAAGAAACAATGAAAGAAAGAAAAGACGCTCTCGGATGAAAATCCTCACATAAGGATGCTCAATAAAATAACATTTGTTCCTAACCACGTAATCTCAACAAAATATCAAAATAAATCCAACATGAATAATCAACTAAATAAAATAAATAAATCTAAAACAACATAAAGTCTACGATCAATGTGATCTAAGATCACAATGATCCAACCATTCGATCAAAGCATCCTCAAGATCAAAGTGTCCAATTGACGTGTCCTCGCAATCCAGAGGTCCAAACTCCTCAATAAGTAACCCACATCCATCTTCCTAGTGTAGGGTCTTCGAAGATGCACGATCATGCATAGAGCTAGGCATCGAGTCGAGTCGGACTGAGTTAGGGCTAACCTGACTCGATCTGATTTTGAAATAGGCCTGACACGAACTCGACCCAACTCGGTACCGAGTCCAGCATGCATGACCCGATCCGAGTCCAAGTCTGGCCTGGACTAATCCGGACCGAGTCCAACCCGGTCACAAGTACCGAGTCGAATCGAGTCAACACCAAGTCAGGTCCACTGGCTGAAATCACAACTCAAAACCTAGATTCACTTGCCAGAATTGCAACCTCTCCATCAGTTACACGGCATTTCAGATATGAAACGTCATATCTGAGTTTTTTTAATATATATGTACGAGTCAAGCTTCAAATCGAGTCGAGTTAGTACCGAGTTGGATTTCGAGTCAAGTCGAGTCGAGTTACTAGGTGACTCGAACTCAACTCAGTTTGAGTTCAGATTGGACGAAGTCAACTCGATTCAAATCGACTCACCCACTCGGTTCGGATCGAGTTGGACGAGTCGAGTCGTCCCGTGCCCAGCTCTAATCATGTATGTGAGGTCTTCAATGTGGCCCACCTGGGCCCATGTAGTGGTCACTAAGCCAAAGTGAAACTGGAGCTGATCTCCTCCTCTGGTATACCTTGTAAGGTGCTCAGATGTCCTCATCAATTCCCCCGGGCTGAGAAGAATTCGCCTTTGGCGAAATAAAGTTGTGATAACGCTCCAAGAAGTCTAGATCAAGTCGTTGAAGCTCTGTCTCTATGATCCGCGCACACTCTGACACTAGCCAATTCTTCCACTTGACAAGATATTTCTGAAATCCTCCATGTCTAGTGGAAACCACTTGCTCGTTCAAAATATCATCCATCTCTCCTCTTCTCATATGTATAGATGGTAAAGGTGGCAAAGGTTGGGAAAAGGGATCTAGTAATAGCCAAGGGTCATGAGAAATGTTGGGTGTGTCGTCATCTATGTCCATGTGAGGATTAGGGAAAGGGCCCTGGAAAGACACAAAATCTTCCACATTAAATGTAGAACTAATGCTCATACGAGGTAAAAGATCTACAATATGCGCATTAGGATCTAATCATTTCAATATCTTATATGGTCCAGCATTGCAAGCTTGTAATTTCTTTACAGCTCCTTGCGGAAACCGGTCCAGCCTTATCCTTATCATCACTTCATCGCCTACTTCAAATTCATTGAACTTGCGGTGAGAGTAGAGTTGTACACGAGTCGAACTGAGTCGAGCTTGACTAGCCAACTCGGATCAGTTTGGTCAACAGCTCAGACCAGTTTGAGCATGTGCGACATTTTCTCAAACACAAAGTGCATCTTCAATATCTCACAGAATGCAAAACATTAACAGCACTTAACAGGTATTTCATCAAACACTCGGCAAGCAACATCAAAATCAAGATATGAGGACAGTCTTATAATGTAAAGTTTTTTTTTTATAATGATTTATTTCGTATACATTCCTTCCTCGCCACTAGCCGATCCCGCGAAGAATGTATGCACCCGAAACAACACTTCGTTGAGTCATTTCATCAAACGCTTGGCGAGCAGCATCTGGCGAGCAGCATCAATATCAAAATAATCAAGTCACCAAGTCGATTCGAGTTGAGGTTTGATCAGAGTCGAGTCGAGCTCGAGCAAGCTCGAACTCTACTAAAAAAAAATTTCGAGCTCCAAAATCCAGCTCGACTCGGTTCGAATCCAATTTCGAGCTGAGGCAAGTCGAGCTTTTTCGAGTCGAGTCGAGTCGAGCGAGCTGACCAAGCTAACTCGACTCGTGTACAACTCTGTGTGAGAGTTGGCAAATATCTTATACTTTTTGTCATTCACATTAATCTATTTTCTAATTTCATTATGCAAATTATGGATATGTCATACAAATGCATTTGCTGACTCTGATGGTCTATGGGAGACTGACATAGGAATGAGATCTATAGGCTTCCTAAGCTTGTGACCATGCACTACAAAAGGACTCATGCCTATTGTCCTATTGACCGAACTATTATAGACAAACTTTCCAACTAGTAAGACTAAATCCCAAGTACTAATATGGTCACCCACGAGATATCACAACAGATTTCCTACACTTCGATTAACCACCTCTGTTTGATTGTCAGTCTGAGGGTAGTATGCCGATGAGAACTAAAGTCTCATACCCATCATGTGCCAAAGTGTCTTCCAAAAATAACCCATGAATCTCACATCTCTATCAGACACAATGGTTTTGGGCGATCCATGCAAGCGAACCACCTCCCCAAAGAATAGCTTTGCAATGTTGGATGCGTCAGACGTTAGAGAACATGGTAGAAAATGGGCCATTTAAATAAATAAAAGTTCCATAACCACAAAGCTGGAATTGTGCTTTTTAATCATCATGGTAAGTCTAGGCACGAAATCCATACTAATGCCTGCCAAGGAGCATGTGGCACTGGCAAAGGCATATATAGTCCTACATTGCCCAATAATCTTGGCAACATCTAGCATAAAACTGGGCCAATTAAACAAATCTTCCACAAGGGCAATAGTCTTGTTGTTATCAAAATGACCAACTGCTTCTCCAACATAAATCTCTCAAATTAAAAAATCCCAGAGGGAGGTACAGGGAATGCATAGTTTGTCGCCTTTAAATAAGAATTCATCGATCAAGACAACCCCACTATCACTCATCGACTAGTCCTCCAAAAGTGATGTGTACACTTTTCGAAAGTCTAGGCATGCAGAATATTCTCCTTTCAATTGTTCGAACCCAGTGACTTCTACGCTCGTGAAATTTTTTAATTAGATTGTGATACTTTCATTATTCATAGTACCCCGATATTATGATAATATCCCCAATATTATCTGTATCTCTAGCTCGATGATACCGGTAACACTAGTAGTATCAAAAATTCTACGGATCAGTGATATATCGCTAAGTATCGCCGATGTATAAATATGCCAATGTATCGCCCATATTTCGACTGTGTAAATTTTAGGTTACACTTGTATTGCCAATGTTTCAATATTGCCAATGTATTACCAATATTTTTTACTACATAAATTCCAAGTGTCACTTATATCGCCAGTGTATCGACATTATTTCGAAAATATCACCAATGTATCGATATCGCCAAAAATCTATTCACTAAAATAAAATTTAAAAAAAAAAAATGTTTGGATAATTGGATTGATGAATGGTTGGATGGATCGATGGGATGGATGGGATGGATGGATGTATGGATGATTAGATGGGATGGATGGATTGGATGGTTGGATGGATGATCGGGTGAATGGATGGATGGTTGGATCATCAAACATGTATATCGTGTTTATATGCCGATTTATGCATGGATTACAATGTATGAATGCATTATGCATGTTTGTTTGCTTGTTAATTGGTTTAATGAGATTTAAGTGCTATTTTGTTATTATTTGATTGATTTCTTATGATAGCACATTTTTAGGCCCCATTAAATGGAAACTTATTATGTAAACATTCTTTTTTGCAATTTTTTTATTCCAAAATATGCAAATATATGTATTTTAGCATCTCCTGAAGTTTCACTGAAAAACTCAACTTTTCCCCATGTTTCCCCACATTTCTGAAAATCAACAATATTATCGATGATATCCATATTGTTTCTATATCCCTGGCTAGCGAAACCTATAGCGATATTGATACTTTGAACACTAGCTACTTTGAAATCCAATGGAGTTTTTCATAGCAATCCAAGGGTTCACTTTTTGACATGCTACGTTTACTCTACTCTTCTTTCTGGAACAGATAAGGCCAAGGTGTTCCATAATGGTAACGGTAGCCGTAACGGCAACCACCGTTACCTTTATGATACGGGGCATAACGGCTGTTACGGCCCCATAACAGCCGTTACAATCTCTCTTATTTATTGAAAAAACCCCCGAAAAACTTGTCTATGCCTCGTAATGTTGATTAAAAAGTATAAAAAAACATGTATTTATCCCGTAATAGACCATTACGGGGCTATTATGACCTTTATAGGGCACGTAATGTGCCGTTAACGGCAATTACAGGTCTTTTTTTTTTCATAACGGCTATTACGGCCGTTACGACCCCGTAACGTGTAACGGTTGTCACCGTTACCTTTACGTAACGGCCTTTACGGCGCACCATGGATATGGCACAACACTCATATTTAGTGTAGTGTAGTTGAAGTTAGTTCTTGATCAACCGAGCAAAAACCATCATTTCAATTGCTTTCGTGAGCAATGTTGAATGGTGAAGTAAACCGTTTTGATCTTATCTATGAATCTGACCATCCTTATTAATCTAAAACCCTTTGCCCATCCAAATCCCCCGTTGAGTGAGACCCCATCCAAATCCTAAGAGGCTAAGACGAATCAGCCGCTTGTCGGGTGAATCCCCGGGTTGAGTGAGGACCAACAGATTGAATGTAAAAGCAGATTTGAGTAGACTGCCAATTTTATGAGGCAACAGAGTCAATCGTATGACTGTAAATGCTTTTATGATTACTGTATACACATGACATACTACATAGGCGGCAAAGATGCGAATTGGAATCTCTATCAGATTAGACCGTGGAGTCCATGGATCCAATCAAATTCCAACTTCCATGGTATCTACACATGGCCCGGAATGCATCGAGAGTTATGTTTTTATAGGCATGTTATCTATGTAGAGGTTTTTTTTTTCTAAAACAAGTCAAATAGAGAACCTTTTTTTTTTGGAAAGATGTAAAACAGAGAATTTTTATTAAATGATATAATGAAACTCGATAAAGCAGGGAACAGATTCAACAGGACAGACCAAAGATGCCATCTGTAGAATTCCACTTCAATTACAACTTACGAGAATGCAACTACAAAGTTTGCTTGTCTCTGAAACCTTCAAATTTGCTTCATTGTGTACATGTGAGATCCAGATCAACAAGAAGACAGAATTGTTTTATCTCCTAGTATGTACATGTGATATCCAGACCAACAATAAGACAGAAAGAATTGCTTTATCTCCTGGTGTATAGAGACCAAATACCAAGAGTCTTTGTTATCCACATACAAGTAGGATAATTTGTTTGACAGTATATAATAATCCAAGCAAGAACTATAAGGTTCAACCAGTTGATCGTGATTTTTTTTTTAAGGATTTTTTTCTGAAAGGTAACTAAAAACTTTACTAAAAGGAAGAAAAGACATGCCGAGATGGTGCAAAGCACAACCTAAAAAGAAAAATAATAATAATAATAATAATCTTTCAACCCTTAATGTATGACACCCCTTCAACTAAAAAAAAAAAAAAAAACCTATCATCGTCATCATAAGTTCATAACCCACTCAACACTATTGAATGCACTTTGAAAGCACCTTTAGTTCCTTTCTGCCCAAATCGCCCATAAGACCACAAACAAGCTAAGCCTCCACTGAAGGATAAATTTTATTAAAAAAGGAATCAAAAAATAAAGATACAACAAAGCAATGCAACACCAGGGCCACTGCAAAGGAAGCTTCCTGAATTCCCATCGGACCAGACAATTCGAACAAACTCATGCCTTCATGATTGGAGATGAAACTTCCAATCCCAGAATAACTGAGGTTGACGAAAGCCTTGAAAATGACCAATTTGGGGAGGATGCCAATTGAAGCAGTTTTTCCTGTGACCTGATTCCATTTAATCACTTCAGGCCAGTCGCAATCGAGGAGAGCTTGGGCGATCTGATTAGTACCAGACAAGACTCTACCCTATTCACTCACAGCTCAATGCACCTTGTTCACCATCCCAGCAGTTGAAGAGGTAGCTCTTAAAGACCCAGTTGTTGCTCTCTTGCCATATACACCGAATGGTGGATATCATAGCCATGTGCCAAGGGTTCCCTGCCTTCCCAAGCCATAAGATGAGAGCCCCTAATAACCACCTTGACTGAGCACAGGAGCACCCAGGACAAGCCAAACATCTGGATCACCTTCGATCAAATTTCCCAAGCCAAATTGCACCTGATTAAAGGATGGTTGACTGATTCTTCCTCATGAAGGCACATCACACAATGCAATTAACCTTCACCATGCCCCTCTTCTTAAGATTATCCACTGTCGGGATTTTTCCCAAACTCACATTTTTCTAATTACAATGGTAAATGGTTGTAAATGGGTAAATGATTATTTACTCTCGTAATTAATTGTCTGGTGATATCACTTACATTTGAATGCAATGATTATTTTGCTACATCATTTGTTTCAACCACAAATCACTACATAAAAAAATGGTAGTTTTATAATGCGAAAATATAATGATTACAATTAACTTTACATACTTTACAAATGAAATGATTACAGTTCTTTTCTTCTTGTTTTGTTTGGCCTTTGTCTCTTTTTTTGGTTTGTTTCTTCGGGTTGCCTTTGGCTTTAATAAATTCAATCTTTTAAAAAACAAAAAAAAAAAAAAAAAGTGTATTTAATTCTCGATATATGAGCCATAATTCCTCTTTAAACAAACACCCAAAAATGATAATGTGCTTAAGAAGGTATACAGGAGGATGGGCCCCTGAGGTTTGAAGAAGAATCATGTCCTGACGACAGCAGTTGGAACCACTAGGCAAGGGAGCTGGAATTTTTGGTTCACACGTGTCACTGTTCATTGGCTCGCAGCTGCAGTCAGAACATCCAAATTCCAGGCAACACCACATATTGAGATTCATATTTTCTTACCGTGATAGAAGGGATACTGAAGCTTATGAGCATCAAGTCAATCCAAACAAAAGAAGCAAAGTGCATAGAATGCAAACATGAAGCACCATAAAACCAACCACATCTCCAATATTCAATGGAGAAGAGAAGCAGGGGAAATTCTAATATAAGCTGCATAAAAGTTTCCAGAGTTGCACCTTGTGATCAGGGCCTCCGGTTTGTGCAGAGCTGAGTCCAGAAAACACAAAAGGAATGATTCTCTTCACAGTATCACTGTCCAAAGTAGGAATAGCACCTAGAGCTTCAACAAGAACTGCAGAACAAAAACAAAACACCGGCCTCGAATGCTGGAACTTCTTTGTTGGCAATGCCTGGAAATTATTAAAAACAGCTAATTGCTCAATCAATCAGAAATTTAACTAAATAAATTAGCATAATAATGAGTCAAAATACTCACATAGTTGCATAAATCTTCCAAAACCCCCATATCACGAATGCACTGTTGCACTATAACCTTTCTTGGTAGTGGTGCACCTGAAGCTTTAACACCTTCAAGAAATGCCCAGTTCTTGTTTCTGCATAAGAGCAGGGAGAAAAAGAATGTGAGTTGAAGTGTTTTCTAGCCCATATCCAATGGACAACTAAATCATCCTGTGCCCTGCAAAACAAATCAGATGCAAGGCACATTGATCCATCAGCCCGGCCCGCCCAGGCCATGCATCCACTGGGCCCCACCATGAGAAGGCCACAGACCAACACCAGCAGTTTTAAAAGCCTACTTTGTGGGGTCAAACCCTTCAAAAGTCATGCAGTTTTACTCATCCCCTCAACTAACTCATTGATGTAGCCAATTCACAGTAGGACAGACCAGATGAATGGTCTGATCATTGGACCGTCATGCGACATATCCAACTTTCTGACAGGGTATGGGATCAGTAACCCACACACTTCAACAGGTTAGAATTCTACATGAATTGACTATGGTAGAGATGAAAATAAGTAGACCATTGATAATTCCCTCACCCCAAGTCCAGTAACTGCACAATCCGAACAAATGCATGGGTGTCGTGGTAAGGCAAAGCGCACAAAACTAGCTCATCCACGTTGTACATATGAACCCTGCAGATGCCCAATGCCCATTCAAATCCCAGAAAAAGACAACAAATATAGTACAAAGAGTTCCAAATTCAAGAGCATAGGTGTCCATACTTGTATCGACGAATAAGATATTCCAATGTCTTTAGCGCTGAAGGGAGTTGCAGGTATCCAGCAAGTAACCGCAGGTATGAAGCAATTGAAAAATCGATATTCTTGTTTTCTTCTATTCCCATTGTTTCCCTATCTAATTCACGACTCTTGTGGCTAAAAAGTGTATCTTTGTATTTCCCAAATCGGGTATCCGACTTTATAAGAACTTCCAAACCTGCAAATCAATTTCCGACTCGCAAACATTTCGAAATTGACTCTGAACGGATTGGAATATGAAAAAAGCAAGAAATTTCAGGACTCTGAATTTACCAGAGACTGCAATTGAAAGGATGGTCTCCACATCGATGTCGGCGGCTTCTTTGGGATCGAAGATGACGGAAGGACGAGTGAAGGGTCTCCTTCCATCTGCTTCTCCTTGTACGAAGGGTTTGATCCTCTGCAGCTGAGATGCGAGCGTTGAAGCCATGGAGGAATGCTTGGCGGAGGGCTTTTGGGGCTGTAAGGTTTTTTTAGTGTTTTGAATAGGAGGATTGTTCAACTGAAACCGTATAAATGTTCAGGAGCGTTAAGCTTAAACCTTAAACCCTAAACCCTAGCTTTTGAGACGGTGTGCGAAGGCTCGTCGTTGGCGCGGAAGCGGGAGGAGGGGGGCTTTTATACGGACGCGGATTAGCTACAGACGCCTTCAGTAGTGGCTATCTAACTACTGAAGTGACGTCACCAAGTTCCGTGGGCCCCATCATGATGTGTGTGTTGTATCGGCACTGTCCATCCATTTGGATAGATCATTCTAGGGCATGAGCCATAGAATAGAATAAGGCAGATCAAAAACTCAAGTGAACCCGTTACACAAAGCAGACGGATGGCGACGCTCACCATTGAAGCCTTCCTAAGGCTACTATGATTTTTATTTGAGATCCAACCTGTTCATGAGTTCAAGCAGACGTGGACAAGAAAACATAAACAACATAAACACCAGCTTGATCAAAAGCTTATGTGGCCCAAAAAGTTTTTAATGGTAGGAAAAATTCTCACTATTTTCTAAGGTAGGAAACACTTACGTTTTTTTTTTCCATCTCATATCTTTGGCTCATGCCTTAAGATAATCTCTCCAAGAGGATGGACATCATGGATACAATACATAAATCATAATGGGCTCACATAACTTGGTGACATCCCTTAAGTAACAAGATAGTGAAGGAAAGTAGTATGGGCGTACATGAACCGAGCTAGGTCGGTTAGCTTGCTCGACTCGACTCAAAAAAGCTCGATTCGACTCGGTTCGAAGTTGAGTTTGAACCGAGTCGAGCTAATTTTTTGAGCATGAAAATGAGTTCAAGCCAAGTTCAAGCAGGTCCAACTCGACTCGACTTAGATCGAATCAAACTCGAATCAAACTCAGATGAAACTAGTTCGGTGACTCAGTTACTTTCCCATTGATGTTGCTCACCAATTGTTTGATAAAATTGACTCAACAAAATGTGGCTGGTGGCAAGGAAGGTTTGGCTGGTGGCAAGCAAGGTATGTACATGAAACAAATACCTTTTTTTTCTTCTTTTTTATTTTTTGTTTTTATGTTACTTAGAAGGTTTTTTTAATAAAATACCTGTAAAATCATTGCCTCTGTTTGTAAAAAAGTAGGATTTTGAAGTTGCAGTTCAAGTGTTTGTGGAGATGCCTTAATGGCGAACTCGGCTCGATCTTGGCTCAAACCCGGCTCGAGCTGCTGACCAAACCAAACCGAGCTGGCCAGTCAGGCTCGAGGATCGAGCCGAGCCGAGTTCGAGCTGAGGTCAGCCAGTGTTCGAGCCGAGTTGAGCTGAGGTCAGCTCAACTCGGTTCGACTCGATGTACACCCCTAGAAAGCAGTAGCTAATCATTATTCCTTTTATACTAGGAAATGATTTATCCTTGGTCATTGCCATCGTGGGTCGGCAATTAGCAACCAAATAAAAAGATAGATAGTTTGGGAGTAATGGGCTTCATTAAGGGTGTCATTGAGTTGGGTACCCACCCTGCCCAATGAGCCTATTCCAACTTTGGGACAAGCTTGACTTATAGGTTGGGCATGGGCCTCATATGCATGACCCGATCAATTTTCAGGTCAGCTCCAACAATTTTAGCCCTTTTAATAGTTGAAATTTAGTTACTCAAAAAATTAAATATTCAAATTTTCGTTTTGTCGTTAAAATGATGTTGAGATTAAAAATAAAAATAAAAATTATAAAGTGCGGCTTTTGTTTAGTCCTACATCGGAAATAAGAAAATAAATTTTGTACTTTATATATAGAAGTGTATGTAGTATTCTTACTTGGAGTTTTGGAGGTTGAGATGTTCAAGTTGCGTATGCACGGGAACGCACGCATGCTCGGGCATGAGCGTGGTAGTGTGGCTTTAATGGCTCTAGTTAGCGCACTTTGCACAGTGGTCGCTCCCTCGCAACCTTATGCAAACTGTCACGAGACGAAGGCAATCGTGGTGTGAGCGATCTGAGATAAGCTTAGGTTTTATAGGCTACAAAGAATGGTTAAATTATTGATCTGAAACAGTTAACAAATTTGAGAGCAACTAGCAACTTTAAAAGTCACAACAATCTAAAAACGGACGGACTTTGATGATTCAATGGTCAGATCTTTCAATCCAACGGCTTAAATTCATTATCAATGGTCAGAAACGTTTTTCAAACATTCTTAACCATTGATAGCCACCTAGCAACGGTCCACTCTTCTAGTGCCTATATAAATTAGACCATTCTGATCCAAGACCAATAAACTTCAACAAATCTCCTCTAAACCATTATATCTCACTAAAATCCATCTTCTTCTAAAAATGTTGTAATATGTCCCCTAATCGATTCTGCCAGAAAATCAGCTGCGTTGAAAAGTTCTTAAGTTGTAATAACCCTAATTTCTATAGCGATTTACACACTCTAGCACCCACTTAAACTCTACAACATATGGAACTTAGCAAGCACTTAAACACACCCTTAATCAAAAAGAGTATCATCTCTCGTCCACAAGTTGGGTGTGTTTGAATTTTGTCGACAGATTTCTTATAAGGGGATAAAATGTAATAATACGAGATTTTGGTACATATGCATGCGTCTGCATACATGCACACTTACATTAATCTAAGCATTCATGCATGATCATTCCATTTATTTATGCATTCATATATACATAAAGTATGTAAGCTGTGATATGTGTAATTGATTTATTTATAGTGTATCGTTGATTGATAATTGTATGGTTTTAGTATTTTCTTTACTTATACACCTAAGATCAACTGTTCATTCATTAACTAGCTCAAATTTAACCGTAAAAGATACATTAAATCCAATCGTTCATATGCCGTGTAGGGTATGCAGTCACCCACTCATACATATGTTTTTCAGTATTGCAATTTAATCATCTAAGCCGTTTATATAATGATTCACATGTCTGATCAACTAAAAATAAAACCCATCTTGCACGTATCTAAGTATGAAAGTAATCATACATTAATGTATATATTGGATTATAATCTTTATCGTTTGATTATTTTACATATATTTTATTATCCAACCGTATATCATACCTGGATTCGCCAATTGGGTCACTAACAAAATCAAACAAATCACTGTGATAATTCTTACATTTCTCTAGACAAGTTTATTGGAGTACTTCTTACATTGAAACATGATTTAACAAGTTTTAAAGGTCCACAAGCCATATACATATTTTGATAGTAAACTTATAAGTTTAAAATAGGAGAAGACCATCCATGTATCCAGGAGAAGACCATCCATGTATCCATATATACAACTGTAAATCCGATGCCCCATATATAACTGGGTAACCCATTCATAAAACCAATTGTACATTTACCTCTATGCTCACTGAGGTACCGTATGATCCACTTAAATATGATTTTCAATACATCTCAATCATCAATCCATGTATGATATAACTCTCTAATAAAGTATGTCTTAAACGTGTGTAATATGCCCATTTAAGTTTTAAAATTTCAAAGAGTTAATATCATGTATTAAATATTATTATGTTTTAGTAAAATATAAATATATATTAATTAGTATAAGGTTATTATCAAGTGAGTGTTATATTTAGGAAAAAAAAGGCATGTGAGTATGATCAGAGATTATTAATCTAAACAACCCATAACAATGACCAATCAAACAATTTCAAATCGTCTAGTTTTATTATAATATTAGCCAACCACCTGTTTATTAACTCAAATCAACAGAATCAAACCGTTAAATTTATACACAATATCGGCACCGTCTATAGAACTCCTTAACCACCGAATTCATCCATTAATTGATCCGGCAACCCATCCACTTGATCAGCCATCCATTGTACATTAATAAAATTACAGGTACAACCACGCACATTCATGATCATGCCCATTCACAACCACATACCACATGCATCACTTCATATACACACGTGATATATTTTTTGTAATAAATAAAATTAAAAGATGGAGGTATTTCACTTACACAAGATGCAATTTAAAGATACCATTTTGTTTTATTTTTCTCACTTGTGTGTATTACATATGGTGGGACCTTTATATTATAAATAGAGTCGTAGGTGTAGGCACGAGAAGGAAAAGTGTGAGAAAAAATAAAATAAAAAATGAGAGAAAATAAAAGAAGTTTTGTGAAAATTTTGTCAAGGTGGGTGATCCATTCCTGATCTGAAAATTTTATAGTTGTTTGTATTTGAAATTATTTTTTAATTTTTATTGTTAATTAACTTAAAATTTGAAATTTGCAGGAAATAATTATTTATTATTGATATTTTTTATTGCTGACATACATAAAAAAATAAAGAATTAGCTAAACAAGATTAAAGAAAAATCTACATTGAATTTCTAAATTAGTGAATTTAATACGAAAAAAATAAATTATTTAAATATGTAGGAATTAAATTAGAAATTATTCTTAATCCCACTTAAGTTAAAATTTAAATTAATTTTGCTTACGTAAATCTGTGAAGTGACTCAAATTATTAATCTTAGATTTTTTTTTCAAGATTAGTTAAAAGTAATATATTACAATAATTCATACTAATAAAAAATAATGTTTATAATATTACGTAAATTTTAATAATAATTAATGTCCAAACTTAATAATTTTAATAACTTATTGATCTAAAACATAATTCATGTAAAGTTTCATTTTAGGAATATTTATGTATAATTAACTAATTTAAATTTATATTTAATTTAGCATTGTTTAACTTAGTTTTTTTAATGGCAATTTAATTACAAATTTTAAGGATTATAGAATTAATTTCGATTAGGTAAATTTAAATATAAATAGATAATAACTAATTATAATTTAGTAATTTGATATCTAACCAATCAGATTTTAAATCTTTAAAATTAGTGATTAATATAGATTTTCAATCTATATTTTTACATAACCCTAATAGTTCGAAATGTACTAATATATGATATTGAATTAAGATCTATTAATATATCTTTTAAATTCAATTATTAGGGTTTGAAATAAATAGAGAGAAGAGAAAGGGAATTTGATTAATATATTTAGTAGATATTTTCCTTCAATTTATTATAAGGAAGTAAAAAAATATTATAAAATAGTTAGATTTTATTCATATATTTCTAAATTAATTAAATTAGAATAGTTAAATTCTAAATCATACATTAATTTATTTAGATTCAGAATTTAATAAGAATTACTTTTAGGAGTTCCTATGTTTTGTTTATTTACAATTTTATAAAAAAAATTTAATTTGAAT